>NW_021620455.1:113609-124710 GCF_004785775.1 Grammomys surdaster | reverse complement strand
TGAGGTGTGAAGTCTTGTTTCTTTAGTGAACCAGAGAGCTTGGGGCATGGAGTGGAGACAGCTGAGAACCCAGAGATGCTATCTGAGCCTCCCAGCAGAAAGACTTTGAGGTACATGTCCTCAAGGAGCCTTCCACCTTGGACTTCAGGGAAAGAAACATAACTGCAGAAGGCTATGAGCCAGGCTCTCTGGCATTGGTCTGGTCAGTGGTGAGATTCAGTGCCCTCTTCCAGAGACCATTCTAACCTGTCCTTTGCCCCCTCCGCTGGAGACCATATGCCCATCAGCCCTCTCCTCTGTTCAGCCTAAAGTCTATGGAGCCTACAGTAGGTTAAGGACCCCTAACCATTCACTACATAGCTTCCTGGACCATCTACATAGATCTACCTGTCTACACCCAGCTGTGAAAGCAACCTGTTCAAGCCCAGGTGCCCACCTTTTCCAGCTCTGTTGACTTGCTTTGAGCCAAGTTTCCAGTTGATGTGAGATGCCTCTCTGTGTGGCAGCTCAGGGTCCACAGTTGACAGCCTGACACTATTAAACTCCAGCACTATGGGGCAGGACTCCTGATTGTCTCAACCCAGAGACAAAGGATTGTCTTTACTCATCTTGTTCCAGTTTCTCCTCCTCTAGTCCTCTCGTGCCCAAGTCCCAGTGCCCAAGCCCCAAGCCTTCTCTCTGACCAGAGTTCTATCAGAACTTAGCGTGTGACCCTCAGCCTTCTGGACAGCAGAGAGTTTTCCACAGACCACCTGCAGAGACCCATCTGTTCCACTTTAGCAGTGACTGCCAGAGCCCTGCTGGGGCTCTGGGATTAGCTGAGGTTACTGACTGTTGTTCCCTCCCCCGCCCCCACCTTGATCTGTGTCCCTAAGGGTTAACCTGCAACTGTCTTTGTGCTTCCTTGCTTGGGCCCCCTGCCCCTTCTCTCAAGCCCTGTTCCCCAGTAATTCTCATGCAAATACCAGTACATTGTGTCATCAATTTAACATGCCAGTACCTCCTCGGATCAGCAAATGGTAATTGACTGGACACTTTGCAGTGAGCTTTTCTCATCATTACTCTATGGCAGGCTCTACTGGGAGAGCCTGGGCCTTGGACCTGAAAATCTGGCAGCAGGTGTTGGGAAGACAAGGGCCCTCTTAGGCTGTTGCCATCTCAGCTGCTACCGCCAAGCTCCCCTGAAAGTTAGCTCCTCCCCACACCCCTGCATTGGGATCATCTTGAGCTGGGCTTCCCAGACACAGTGCACGGGACGCAGGTGTAACTACTACATGTTACCTAAGGGGTCTCAAGGGAAGGAGAAGAAAGAGAACAAGATCTCAGAGGACGTGGGGTATCTGTGGAGCCCAGCTGTGTCCTGGACCATGAGCTGTCCCCCCTTTAACCCTATTCAGACAATGAAGGCCTTCATAAAGCCAAACCAGAACATCCAGATTCCTGTGCACCCCACCCAGTAAAGTAAGTCAATAGGAAGCAGCCATGACAGTGACCATGGTTCGAGAGTACCTGAACCAACTTATTTAAGAGTAAGAACTAGAAGTTAGACATGAAGCTGTGGGAAAGGGTCTCTTCTAGAAGGAAATAGCTTAATAAATGGGTCCATGGTAGGACTCATTGGTAGGTCCCTATATCCACCAACTGTTGAAAACAGAGAGGCTAAGCCCACACTGTATATAGGTCACCAAGGCCATATCCCAGACCAGGGATTTCTCTCTTCAGCGTAAGTTGCTCAGCTCTGGGTAGGAGAACAAGGCTAAAGTATGATGTCAGGTCCCAAGTGCCTATGGAACCATGGGATTCATCAAACTCCTGTGAGGATGGTACGCCCTGCCTGACTGCTGAGGTGGAATCATGAGAACAGATCCTGGTCTCCTGGAGACATCATAAAACAGTTCAAGTCTTGAGGAGACAGACCAAGGTACAGAAAACTAGGGATGCTTCTAGAATTTTCCATTTGGGCCAAGTTCAGTCAAACTTCAGGATAAAAAGATAATCCAAGTAAGACTTGCAAATAACTCACTAGCTGCTAGGAGCTTCAGTTCAGTCTACTTTTGTGATCACAGCAAGACAACATAAGCCTGGCTTCAACTGGAGAAAGGGTCTAGGATTTTAAGGTCCTCCAGTCCCCAAAAAGCACGGCCTCATGGGACATAGTAGCAGCTAAGAAACAGCTTACTATGTGACCAGTTGCATAGCTCCTAGGAATACCTGGTGGGCCTTCTCAGGTCATTAGGGTCCCAATCCATCCAGTTGCTAGCACATGGGAACCAAGCTCTGGCCCTCAACACACCTTATGGAACAAAGCTAACTGACCTAAACATGGAGTGGGTCCTTCTATACAAACACCCATGCTAGCCTTCTAGGATGATGTGTGAGCAAGACATCGAGGGATCAACTGTGTCTCACTGTATCCTACAGGTGGCCAGTGGTCCCCTCTTAGACAGAGTTTTGTATGCATAGTCTACTCTTCCCTTTCCTGTAACACATGTAATAAGCATGGAGAAGAGCCAAGGGCCTCTTGGAGGCTGCTATGATAAGCTGAGGCCAGGAAGGAGTGCATTACCCAGGGTAAGTTTTAAGGGATGTCTGGATAGGAAATGGGCCCTCATCATACTTACTCTCTGCAGCATCCTAACAACAGGGAATAGACACCAAGGCCACTAGCCAACCTTGTAGAAAGGATCTCGTTTTCTATGTCTATCTCTGTTTCTCATTCTCTCAAGGTATTTCAAAACAATAAAACCATTCCTTCCCTAAAATTTAGGTGTTCATATCTGAAAGTACGAGGCCCTTGTGAAAGTGAGCAGGACACCAGGGCTCAGTTGCTGAGTCAAGTGGTCCATGTATCATCTCTGCTGCATGGTGCTCCTTGATGGATGTAGAGGGTGGAGTGGGGAGTGTAGTGAAATAAGTCTTCTGGGGACCAAGGTGCCTTGGTCTGAGGTAAAATGTCACTAAACTGAGTCAGGCAGGGCACTGAGCTGGGGAGCCAAATGAGAGAGTGTGAGAAGCACAGAGAGTTTCTAAGGAAAGGCTCTGCCATTATTATCTGATGCTCCCCAGAATGTCTTCACAGTCCCGAAGGGCATGCTGAGAGAGGGGTACAGGTATTGCTCTTCACCATGTGTCTCCGAAAGTGACTAAGGCAAGTTTTCAACTTTCACAGGTGTGTGGTCTGGACGGGTGATGACCGGGTTTTCTTCTTCAACCCGACCATGCAGCTGTCAGTCTGGGAGAAGCCCGTGGACCTGCAGAACCGTGGAGACCTCAAGAGAATCATCGAGGACCCACCCCACAAACGCAAGCTGGAGGCCTCAGCAAGTAATTAGGAGGGGATGCGGTGTCGCTGCAGAAGGGCTGCACTCTGTCTGGGGATAGGAGCCAGGGCTGCCGTTCCTGGTTATGCGGGGAAGTAGTTCTAATGGAGTCGTGTTCAGGACTGCAGACTCACAAATTAAGTTTCCGTGACACTTCCCACTGAAAACTTGACCCCTTCAAGTGATGGGTTTGGGTTTCTCATTGCATTCCATGAGGTCATTAGTGCAGGGACAGTGCAGATGGCCACTAGCTGTCCTTTGGCTTTCATTCAATGCAGGGGCTGAGATCTGTTCTGGGGAACAGATGTGGGCAAATGCAAGGGTTTCCTTCAACCCCATGGCTCACTCTAGCCCCTGAACATGGAGGTCACTGTTAGATATTAACAGAAGCCCACACACGGGGGTGGGGCAAGCAGCCTTCTACCCTATAGAAGGGTCTGTTAGGCAAGGAAGCAGCTGTGTCTGACCAGCCTTGTAAGTCTTGTCTCACAAAGAATGGGAGAAGAGCACTCAGCACCTTCTGAGAGGCTCCTTTTCAAGAAAGCAGATGCATGTTTTATGAGTGATATATGGGAAGCTCTGACTCCCCAAGCGCATGGATTAAAACAGCATCATTCCAGAGGTGTGCTGAGGATTGAACATGTCTTCATATGCTAAACAAACATTGTACTGACCGCCGAGCTGTAGCTCAGACCTCTTTTTGCTTATTATTTGTATACAGGGTCTCATTAAGTTGCCTGGGTAGTCCTTGAACTCAGAATGTAGCCTCAAAGGTTTTGGATTTCCACTTCCCCTGCCACAGTTGTTCAAGTGGATGGAGTTAGAGGCCCACACCAGGTCTCATCTCCATTCTGGGAGTTGCTATACATTCTGAAGAAAACCAGAATGCGGGGCATGGAATCTTGACTCTTTTAAAGGAAATTGTTGTTTAATCTTAGGAGGTATTTTATAGGACTTGCATTGAGTTTTGATTTCACATTATCTAGAGCTGACTGATGGTTAAATCAGAGCCATTTAGAAGACTGACCATTTAAGCCCTCTTAGCTCTTTTCACAGTACTAAGGGACATGGAAGCCTGTGCTCTTAGGAAGCCAGACTTAGTCTTGAAAAAAATGAAAAACAGTAAGCGTAGCATGTCTACTTCACTTAAGCAGAACATTTTCTGGAGAGTTTTTCCAGCTGATGTTGGGGAAATAAAGATGTCCTAGGTGTATATTTTACTTAAGGGGAAAAAAAGAACCTGTTAAAATGTTTCTATGTCCAAGAATGACAAGACTGGGCTTGTGAGTGCTTTTCCTTTTTGATGAAGTGATGTCCGAACTAGAGGGAACATTTTTATCCCTAATGAGGCTTTATAAGCCCTGCAGATCAGTTGCTTCTGGCTCCCAGACAAGAGAAGGAGCACGGGTCAGAAAGAGCAGGAGGATTTCAAATCCTGCGAGAAGCAGTTGGCATGGCTTACTGTGGCAATGACTTCATTTGCTATGTGGATGGTGACAATGCTCTTTGCACCTTGTAAAAGATGTAGACTCTTCTAGAAACTTGAATATGCTCCCTGTGTTTCTCCCAAAGGATCAGCAGGAATGAGAAGGAAATGAAGTTATTGAGAGTTAAATGCACAGCTCCACCCCTACTTCTGTTTTCTGGACCAAACTGGGCCAGATCTGAAGAGTCAGGGATGGGCCTCCAGAGCCTCTACAGGGTCATCTGTAGAGGGGGCCATGGGCAGAGGAAAGGGACCTGAGTCCCCCAGGTTATATCTATCAGTGCCGCTGTGTTTTACCCCAACAGGGATCACACTTCCTAGGTACAAATGCAGAGTTGTCTCATGTCTCACAGATGCACATCAGACTAGCTTAGGATGAGACCACAATCTAGGGACTGTATACTTTTGTGACAGGTAGTCAGGCAATTTTAAAGCATTCGACCCCAAGGTCATTCTTACCTTTAAGAAGCGATCACAGGCAGCAAACATTTTTTCACACAATTCTTTTTGTTTTCTCTTTGTTTGTTTTGTTTCATTTTTACATTCTGACCATAGTTTCCTCTCCCTCCTTTCCTCTCAGTCCCTCCCAAACCCCTTTTCTGCCCTCCCCCATCCACTCCTCCTCCATTTCTCTTCAGAAAAGGGCAGATCTCCTATGGACACTAACCAAAGATGGCATATCAAGTTGCAATAAGACTAGGCCCCGCCCCTTAAACACCTCCTCTTGTATTAAGGCTGGAAGAGGCAACCTAGTAGGAGGAAAAGGGTTTGAAAAGCAGACACAAGAGTCAGAGACAGCCCATTTCCACTGCTAGGAGCCCCACAAGAAGAGCAAGCTACACAACTGTAATATATATGCAGAGGGCCTAGGTCAGTTCCATAGAGACTCTTGGTTGTTGGTTAAGTCTCTGTGAATCCCTGTGAGCCCAGGTTAGTTGATTCTGTGAGATTTCTTGTGGTGTCCTTGACCCTTCTGGCTCCTACAGTCCTTCACACACACACACACACACACACACACACACACACACACACACACTTTCACAGGATTCCCTGAGTTGTTCTGCCTAATGTTTGGCTCTGGGTCTCCACATCTGTTTCCATCAGTTGCTGGATGAAGCCTCTCTAATGACAGTTGGATTAGGCACCATGGGTATTGTAGAATATCATTAGGAATCATTTCATTGACTTTTTTTTTTCTTTTTGCCAGTTGTGTCTGATAGACTTCCAGTTGGAGGGACTGGGACACCAACCTACCAACATAACCTTTGCCGTGCAATTTGTATTACCTACAAAATGTGCTGGGATAAATGAAGTGCAGAAATTATGGGAGTGGCCAACCAATGACTGGTATATCTTGAGACCCACACCATGAGAGAGAGCCCACCACTGACACTGCCTGGAGGGCCAGAACCCAGAGGCACATGGTTCAAAACATGACTTTGCACAGAATTCTTAAGGACATGAAAATGGCTTTCATTTTCAATTTCTAGTAGACTTGTAGTTAAGAACTTCTAACTCTGTGAGATCTGACAAGCAGGTAGGATTAATTCTTGAGGATTGATTAATGACAAGAGAGGAGGGTTGATGGTCTCTAGCCCACAGCAGCCTCATGACATCTTCCCTGGCTACTGGTTTGCCATGCTTCATAGATGATGTGGCCTTGCTAGTATAGCAGGCTCCAGGGGGGTGATCCTCAGTGGCAAATTTTATTTTTATATTTTGTTCAATTGTGATCCAGTTTGGATTTTAGCATATTGATACATTGCTTCTTTCTATTCTAAACAGAACAATTTAGTACTCCAGTACACCATTTCCAAGAGGCAAGTGAAATGAATGGACTGTATACAATGTCTGACACATTGACCAGCATCAGGCTGTGTGTGTGTGTGTGTGTGTGTGTGTGTGTGAGAGAGAGAGAGAGAGAGAGAGAGAGACGGAGGGAGAGAGGGGGAGAGAGAGAGAGAGAGCGAGCACATAGATGTGAGTTCATGTGGATGTGAGAGTACGTATGTATGAAAGACAGAGTGTGAATTTGGTGTATAAGTGGAAATGTTTATGTGTGTGAACATGTGTGAGTGTGTAAGAGACAAAGGAGACAAAGAGAATATATATATATATATATATATATATATATATATATATATATATGAGAGGAATGTGTATATGTGAGTGTATATCAGTGTGTGTAAATGTACATGAGTCTGCATGTGTTTATAAGAATGAGTGTATATAAATGTCCATGAATATACATGTGTGTGTATGAGTGTACATGTTTATGTGTGTGACTGTATATGTGCATTAATATATATCAGTGTGTGCATTTGACTATGCATGTATATATTTGTGTATATGTGTATGTGAGTCTATATATGTTTACGTGAGTATGTGTATATGGTATCAGTATGTGAGAGTATATGTGAGTGTGTAAGTGTATGTGAATGTGTGAGTATTCATATCTATATGTGAGTATATGTGTGTGTATGATAGTGTATATGCCAATGTATGTGAATATGTGTGTGCTTTGTGTATATATGAGTGTGTATGTGTATATGTGTTGTTTGTGTGTGCATATGAGAGATGTGTTTGTGCATAATTATGTCAATATGTGTGTCTGAGTATATACGCATGTATGTATATGTGTGTAATATGTGTATATATGTGTACATGTGACTGTATGTGAATGTACATATTTATGTGTATAATATATGTATATTGACTGTATATATGTAAATGTACACATCTATGTATGCACATGTGTGTATGTATATATATGAATGTTCATGTGTATGTGAATATGAGTATTTGTGTGAATACATAGGAGTGTGTGTGTGTGTGTGTGTGTGTGTGTGTGTGTGTGTGTATGGTGAACATTCATAGTATAAACCAAGGGAGTGCGAACTCTTAAGATCAGTTTACTGGGCATGGCCCAAGTACTTATCCTTTGTTGCTCAGAAGGTAAGGAGGTAATCCGCCTTTTCATTCTCTTGGCCTTGCTGAGGGATTCAGGAGAAGATCTAAATTACCCTCTAATTACCTTCTAATGCATCCAGATGTTTTATGGCTCCATAGTTTTGCTGCTGAACTAACATGAAATGAGAAGCACATGCTTCACTAGAACTCATTGCTACACTCTAGGAGTATATAAACTCCTCCCATCTGAGGCGCTCACAATTGTGTCTCCATCAGACTGTTCATCAAGCCTATCAGAGGTGCAATTCTTTCTGTGGTAATCAGCAGCTGCAATGTCCACTCTTCCTGAGAATGATAGAAATCTCTTTGTCATCTGGCTAACACACTGGCAACTTTACATCCTGGAAGCCCACCTGGTCTGTCCACAGAGTACATCCTGTTCCTGCACTGGGAGGTCCTTTCACTGGGAGGTCTAGCACAATGCAGTATTAAATATCAGAGTGGGACAGAGGTGGCAGGCATCCTCTTGGCAAAGGCTAGAGAGAAGCATGTAACAATGGACTCCCGTATCTGCTTCTGGAAAAATCAAAAACCCTGCAGGCTGGTGCCACAGGTTTTGAGCATGAGTTATTGATGTAAATGTAATAAGCTACCAAAGTTATCCTAACAAAACAAAATTCAGTAGTAGAGAACACAAGTCTGATGTGACTATCCCAGGTGGTGGCAAGGCATGTCCGTTCTGAGGCTCAGAGGAGTAACTGTTTCTCATTCCATTCCAACTTCGGTGGCCCTCTGACTTCCTTGCACACGGTGCCTTCCTCCATCTTCAAAGCATCTTCAGCCTTTTAGGCACTTTTCATTATCCAGGGCCACGTGGATGAGACAGGGCAATCCCCTATCACTAGGTGAACTGCATAGAAACTGGGCGTCTCCCCTCTGAGTGATCCTAAGTGTTTCCCAGTCTTCAGATGAGGTTGGCCACATTGTTGGAAGGCATCTCTGCTTTCCATGATCTCTGTACCCACTTTACAGAGGAAGGGATCAAAGAGCAGGGATCTTACTCAACTCACAGGTCTATCATACGTGGGATCAGGACTTGAAGGCTGCTGAGTCTGACCTGAGGCTGAAGGAAAGCTACCTGATCAGGCCTTACAGGAGAGAATTCAGGTACAGGTAACCCTGGCTAGCAATTTCTTGTTGCCTACCTGGTAATAAAGACAAGCATGAGCTCACTCAGCTTCAATTGCTGTGCAAATATTTTAGTCATTTCTATTCAGGACAAATGTGGATTCACGGTGACATGCATTTCACTAAGTAGGATAAAAATCATCCCGAGGGTAAACACAGCTGCCGATGGTGAAGGGGCTGCTTCCGAGGCATTGTGTGGCCAAGACAGTGTGTACTGGGTCCCCACAACACAAAGGGACCAGATGGCCAATGAAAAGCAAATGCTGAAACCCTCCCAAAAATAAGGATATGTTTCATTAGCCCAAGAAGAATTGGGTAAACATGGGAGATTTTACGCTTAGCTCTGTCTGAGGGACTGATGCTTACACATGAGCTCAGCATGGTATACTTTTCAATCACCCAGGCTTTTGCTTTATATTTTTACAGTGAAGGCAACAGGAACTTTGTTTTCTAAAGTCTATTGCAATGGCTATATTGGTCAATCTCTGGTCTATGTGAGACCTAGCTAAGCAGAGGGAGGAAGCTGTGGTCTCTTGGGAGAGTCCCACATGGACTTTAGCAGGCAACAGAGGACAGAACACAGGTAGAGCTTGGTAGGAGTCTCCAGCTAGGGAATGAACAAGTCAAGTCAAGAGGAGCTGACCCCAGAGGAGGGGCAGGATTTTAGGATGCTGTTATAACACTTTCTTCACAGTTGCATTTGACCTCCATCCATCAGGAAAGGCTAACGGGCAGTTGAGGGTTAAGCCAGTATTAGCCCTCTTCCTCAATACAATAAAGAACCTGTGTCACCTGTACTGTTGTACTGTTCAGCCCCAGCCTCTTATATGGAAATATACAATCGTTGTCAGTGTGGTTTCCTGGAACTAAACTTCTATCCTTTTCTCACCTGGCGTAAGAGAGAAGGAGGGAAGAAGAGAACTTAGATGTTCTCTAAACCAATCTAAAGTTGGGGTTAATCAAGCCCATTTTTGACACTTGGCACTGTGTCAGATAGTGAGCCCAGGTCAATCAGGAAGCTGTGTACCTTCTAAGAGCATGGAAACCATGCACGGGAAACATCCAGGTCAGGCTTTGGTCTACCCTGAGATAAAGCTGATGGCATTGACCTCACAAATGGGGTATGAGCATATGGCATGTTGTAGACCCTGAAGCAAGAGGAGCAGACCAATTTGCAAGACCCAGCCACCCATTTCTGGGCTAAGAAGAGGAAACCTAAAAGGTTCAGTGTGGTGTTAGAGCATAGGATATAGGGATAGCACACTTACTGAAACCTTTGGCAATGATCTTGAAGATATATCTTCAAAGATCTCGACCAAAATGCTGAGTTCCATCAGGGAACCTAGATCAACCAAACAAAGCATTCCATAGAATCTGTCTCCTGGGTGAACAGCCTGCAGCCTTAGTCTCCACTCAGCCCATTCTCTCTCTTAGCATGAACTTCTTTGCCATTGAATTGGTCCCATAATTCAATTATGTGCTAGGAGTACAGAGAAGACAGTGCTTGTACCTGTGGGTGTCTGACTGGACCTGTGGTCATGCAGATGCAGCTGCTGTATAGTAGACTTAGCATGACTATGTCCTCCATGGCTTTGTCTCTGTTTCAAGCTAGTAGCTTCCCGCTCTGTTTGTAGTCATCTAATTCCACAATGGCTTCTGTTACTAAAGAACCCTGACTTTTCCTGGAGAGATGTAAAGAAAATGTATTTGTATCAGATACAGTGCCATCAGACAAAAGACTGTCCAAGCCAGTGTTAGGCAATGCATTTACTGTAGTTGCTTACATGGGTAACTCAAAAGGCAACCAAACAAGCAGCCAGTCTACTTAAGCACAGGTGCACTGATGAGAGTCCCACTCCAGTCAATTACTTATCTCATATAATCTCATAAAGGAATGACCCCAGGAAGACCTTATAAAGGTCTTGTGAGGGCCCCATGAGCTGTGTAAGGCTCTCCCTCCACAAGAAAACTGAATAGACCTAGGCTGGCTCATGAGCATGCTCACAGCTACTCTACTTCATGATAGTGCTGGGCGTGGCCAGTGCGGAGGGAACTGCTCCCTTTCTTCTAGCTCTTTAAGTCTTCCATACTTTCTCCTATAATGTCCCTTGATGTCCCTGAAGCCTTGGAGAGGGATCTCTCTCTCACACACACACACACACACACACACACACACACACACACACACACACACACA
>NW_021620455.1:99814-113599 GCF_004785775.1 Grammomys surdaster | reverse complement strand
ACACACACACACACACACACACACACACACACACACACACACACACAGAGAGAGAGAGAGAGAGAGACGGGGGCAGAGAGACAGAGACAGAGAGAGACAGACAGACACACAGAGACAGAGAGACAGACACAGAGACTCACACCCACACATACACACACAGATTTTCTTCCATTTAGGGAGGAGTGTTGGCCATTGTGCCACAGCAATCGAATACACACTTGTTCTCAACACTCTCAGTCATCATAAATGAAACCTTTGCAATAACTGTTGCCCACTGTCAAAATAAGGCCCCTTTGACTCTGAACTGACAGCAGAAGAATCTACATGGAAAATGTTTGGAAGAATTTGACAGGCATATTACATTTATTTAGCATAACAGTAGCAAAAGCCTCTCCTCTGTGGTCTGTATTTTCTGAAGTCTCAGGCATTTTTCCTGGATTATAGTATCAAACGTGGGTTCCCTCCTGTGAACCAGACCTTAAATTCAACCACAAAGTGGTTGGTTGTTTCTCTAACATCTGTGTCACTGTTGTTCTTATGGACATACCTTGCTTGGAATGCTGATAGGGAGGGGTGACCACCTCTGCCTCTACAAGTTGTGACTGCCTGGAACTCAGGTGCAAATCACACCCCAAGGATCTCACTTGACTGCACATTTGCCTCATCTACCACTATTGAACTCTATGATTCCCTATTAAGTTCCAGCCACAGATTATTCCTGATGCATGCTGAAATAGTCAGGGTGACCCCTTTTCTCCAAAAAAAGAACATTGTTTCAGAGATACAGGGGATTTTCTACTGGGTAATGAGTGCCATTTCATGAATTCTATAACTTAAGGTGTGTTTGCTTATATCAATATATATCTACGTTTTCATAAGAACATCTATTGTGTAATTTCATATTATTGGAATTGTGATATCATCACATACATACATCTTGAATTTCTAATGTTGTGAAATCTTTCTCTGAAGGGATCAATCAATACACACGCCCACTGATCTACTCTGCATCGGCACTGTACATCACCAGAACTTAACGTAAAGTCATTCTTTACTTCAGTTGGCATTTCTTTAATTTTGAGTGATTCTCAGGGGTTTTTCAGCCGTTTGTTTTGTGTTTCTGGGAATATATTCATGTTCGTCTTTCTCGTTGAATTATAGGGACTCCTGTAAATTTAGGGAATAATGTATTTGACTATAATCTTTCCACTATTTTTCCTGAGCTCTGATCTTTTCCATAAACATTTTGTTCATGAGTTTTTGTATTCCTAGACAATATATGTAGCATGCAGCTTACCAGTTAGACACCTTGAAATGTACATTTAGTGGCATTAAGTTTATTTACAATGGTGTACACCATCACCACTCCTAAAGCTTTTCCATCTTCCCAAAGAGAAGCTCTGTCGGGATTTGACAGTAGCTTCCTGTGTTCTCCTCCCCTTGGCTCTTAGCATCCTCCCATCACCTTCTGTCTCTAGAGAAAAACAGCTGTACACATGCCAGAAGGGTACAGATTAATCCATGTGCATCTTGCCTGTGTCACTTAACACAGGATCTGCAAAGTTTATTTGTGTTTAATCTGTTTTAGAGCTTCATTCGTTTTGTGCAGAATGACATCCCATCAGGTACAAACTGTACATTTTGTTCATACATTCATCTGTTGAGGACATGCGTCATTTTCACTTTCTGGCTGAGTGCTACAAAAATTAGCAGAAAAAATGCTGCCCTGAGGCTGGAGAGACACCTGAGTGGTTAAGAGCACTGGCTGCTCTTGCAGAGGACCCGGGTTCAGTTTCTAGCATCCACACAGTGGCTCATAACTGCTCTTAGTTCCAGTTCTAGGGGACCTGACATCTGCTTTTGGATCTTGTAGGGGTCCTGCAGGTGTATGATGAATATATACTCATGCATCTAAGAAATTATAAAAATTATCATTGCCCTATTTTTAAACATTTGGAGCAGTAACTGAACTGCTTTCCTTAATGATTATACTGCTAATTATACATTCTTGGTTGCAAGGCTCACAGCACTTACCCTCTTCCTCTGCTGACATTTGTTTAATTCTGTTCTGTTGTCAGTGTTGTGAGCATACTTACACCAGTCATCATGGATGTGGAGCTCTGTGGACTTATGTATTTCATTTTCATTTATTTAATGACTGATAACTTAATATTTAAGCAACTTTTCCTGGGATCCTTGGCCATTGTAGATTCCTTTTTGAAGAAATGTCTACTTAAGACCTTTCTCACGTTTTACTGGGTTGCTTTGTATTGTGTTGAGTGGTAGGCATTCTTGGATTCCCAGTTGATAGTCCTTTACCGGGCATACAATGTATAATTTCCACTTAGCTGGGGCGTGTTTCACTCCACTGGTACAGTGTGTGATGTACAAAAGTTTTTTTCTTCATTTTCAGCTTGTCTACTTTATTAGTTTTTCATTGACTATGGTTTTTAGATTTATTTTTATGTTTTACTATGCCCTTTGGGGGAAGGTAAGTATGCGTGTGCAAATGCAGGTACCCACAAAGCCCCAAAGAGGGTGTCAGGTCCTCTAGAGCTGAATTACAAACTATTGTGAGTCACCCTATAGAGATGTTGGTAACTAAACTCTATCCTACAAAGAGTGGTCTGGACACTTAACTACCAAGTCATTTCCACAGCTGCTCACATTGGCTGTATTTCTGGTGTCACGTTTAAGGCATTATTGTGAGGTCTAGTGTCTGAAGCTTTCTCTTTGCTTTTGTTACTAAAACCTTTTGGATTCTCAGTTCTTTAGTCCATGTCCAGTCTATCTGAGTGACACCAGACTGTGTGCATCTTCCAGACTAGCCTTGTAAGTTCTTTTCTGCATCTCTGTGTGCCTTGTAAACTTGTTCAGCTAGGCATTCTGGGTGCTTTCAGGTGGAAACACTTCAAGTCTTGTTCCTACTTTGTGGGAATTGCTGACCTGGCTTGCTACTTGCTGGTGCAAACCACTTCTGACTTTTCATGTGACCCTCATGCAGTATGTTGTCTTCTTTGTACACGATCACACAACTCTTTCCGCTCCATAATCGCTGAAGTCAGTGCAGGATGGCAACCTCTCCCAGCTCTGCCCTCATGGGTGGCAGTGCTCATAGGCTCCCAGTGATGGAGAGGATGATTTTAATCACTGGCAATGGGAGTAAGAACAACCCTTTGGTCTCAATTCCCCTTTGACATTGTGCTTTTGAAGTCAGTCTAATTTGCAAATATTTTTATTTGTGATGTATGTGATTTTATATCAGGACAAAAATCGTCTACTCATGTTGAGATTATTTGAAATGATCAAAAGGCCTCCTAAACAATAGCCAACAGTGCACATATTTATCTTGAAGAGTATCTGTGTAGTTACTGGGTATCCTTTGTCCTTGAGGTTATCATTGATCATGGTCTTCCTGGAGTGTGCTGGGTGAAAGGCTAGAGCTGCCCCCATTCCCTGATGATGACCTAACTCTTCATGTCTGCTCACCCCTAAGCAAGACAAGTTGATACATACTACTCACAGTCACTTGTCACAGCCAAACTAGAATCATCCCTTAGTACACACAGGCAGGAGAAGCACTTAGAAGACAGTGCAGAATTCCATGGAGGAACTGGAAGCCTCTAGATATGACCCTCTCATCCTACTAACAGCTGCATGTCCCATGTTGAGAACAAAGTTATGAACAGACAGACTGACTGAGCATGGTCAACTTAGGCACTCCTAGGGCCTTAAACACAGGCCATAAAAAGTATAGGGTTTGATATTTTATTTATTTTTGATTGATAGACATTTCAAATATGAGTACAGTGTGTTTTGATCAAGTCCATCCATTTATTTCCCCCCTTCAATCCTACCCCTACCATCACCTTTCCCTCCCAATTTCATAGTTCTCTTTTCAAATCAAAACAACTCATAGAGTCCACTAGTACTGCCAGTGTGTTCATAGGTGTAGGGTCATCTACTGGAACACAGATAGCCTGTCAGGCGACACATCCATGAAGAAAACTGACTCTTCCTCTCCCAAGCAGCCATCTGTTACAAATAGTTCTTCAGCTAGGGGCAGGGCTTTCTGACCTCCCCCACTCTATGATGGTCCTCCGTCTGGCTTGATCTTATACAGGTCTTGTGGATATTGTCACCGCCTCTGTTAGTTCATATGAGCAACTGGCCCGTTTTCTTCAGAAGCAGTTTCACTGTAGTGATCCACCACCTCTGGACTTTGCAGCCTTTCCACACACAGCCCCTTTCCATGATGATTACAAAGCTTTGAGTGTTTAATATTGTGTCCCATTTAGAACTCAATGATCCACAACCTTACTGTCTGCATTTTGACCAGTTGTAGGTCTCTGTTTTAATTACTATCTACTGTAAAAGGAAGCTTCTCTGTGAAGGTGGAGAGATGCATTATTCTATGGGGATAAGAGTAAATGTTGAGTCATTTTAATATTTTGCCCATTTGGAAGAATAATAGCAATAAGTTCTCCCCTATGTCCTAGGACCTAACTAACCTAGGGTTCTGGGCCCCATAAATGGTACCAAATCCTGTCTTGTGGGATGAGTCTTAAATCCTTTTTGAAAGTGGCTGGTTACTTTCATGACATGTATGGCATTATTGCACCAATGAGCATACCTTACTAAGCTGCTCATTATTGTATATGGAAGGGTTCACAGACTGATCAATCTTGAGGGTGGAACAGTGGTTAGTTTTTCTCTTATTTACTCGTTAAGTCCATTGGAAGGGATGGTGATATCTGGAGGCACAGGGGCTGGAGATGGCCTCTGTGACATCAACAGTCAGGTATATTTTCTAATGAAATGCAAAAGAATATGCATCAAAGAAAGCAAGTTCATGCAACTGATGTTAGCGTCTAAGAGAAATCCAATTAGTTTTCAGATGGGCTGGCTTGAGCACCTCAGCTGCCTGCTGGCTTCCAGAGCATCTAGTCTGACCCTTCCTTCAGCTGTGTTAATGTGATGTTTCTTTCAGCTGAAAGCAGTGATGGATCCAGTTCAGAAGATGGCAGTGAGGACCAAAGTGTGAAAACCAAGAGGAACAGGTAGGTGGCACTGTTCTATCCTGTTGTGTCTTCCCTTGATGCTTTGGTACTGTGAAGAGAAAGTACTTTGACTGCATTGAATTTGAGCAAAAAAAAAAAATAGTTTAACTGAAAAGCAGATGGCTGGATTATCTCTCGGCACCTGCTCTGGGAACGTCACTGAAGTTCAGGGTCACATGCTCAGCTTTCAGAGCCATGTGGAAGTGGCCATGATGGCCTGCTGCTCGGGGCAGACCTGTGCTGCATAAGATACTCAATCATGGCAGGCAGTTCTGACTGGACGTTGCATCTCTGGGTCTTGTTTGCGATCCATCCAACTCTTGTCTCAGAAGTTCCTCTGCAAGTAAAACTGTGGGCATGTCTACAGAAGTGCATGTGGCACTTAGTGACAAGCAGTAATCTATTAATTTGGCTTGTCATGGCATGGCTGCAAGTGCGGGACGGAAAACCTGTTCTTTCTCTTTTAATGGTCTCTCACAAGGCCACTGGTCTGTTCTCTGTATACTTAACGTCATATACAGGGGCTACACTGGGGCATTATAGGTGTCTGAGTCCTCAGAATAGGACAGATGGAAGGGAGGATGTAGCTGCAGGCACCTTCATGGGCTGAGAACAGTGAGGTCGAGTCTCAAATGCCAAGCAGTACTTTGAAGGCTACATCATGAATATAGTTTTCTTTAGAGTAGGTAGGACCTGAATGGATAGCCTACTGGAACCTGGAAGTCCCTTGAGATCATCAGGAACCTTCACCAGTGCACTTGGCTTCTGTATCATCTCCTCTCTGGAGCTCCCTCAGTTCTAGACCCAATCAAAGCATACTGGCAACATTTCCTCTTCTAAAAACGTCCCTGAGAAGAAGCAGACATTTGGCGTAACAAAGAATGAGGTCTTGCTTCAGCTCCGTGATCCATTTTCATGTCTTTGCTCCTTCATCACGAGTTACTTCAGTAAACAAAGGGATGGTGTGGGTACCAGATGCTGGGCCAGTATTCCCAGACAGCTGAAACATAGAGTGGATTCCTCATTCTAATGAATGCACTAGTTAGATTGGAGGGAGAACCAGGGAGTTAGAACCAAGAGGAAACCCACAGAACTTTACGGAATTGTGCACTAAATTTTAAACAAAAAAACAAAAATGCACGTAAAAGGCCAAACAAAGTTTTTCTCATCCCTGGGCTCCTACATGCTGTGCCTTACTCTAAAGGTGGTGCTTTGTGTGTGAAGGGTGAGCTGCAATGAAGCAGGGACAGAACTCTGTGTGACCCTGGGGCCAAACTTCTCATCCCAATCTTGGAGTCCTCTGCTTTCTGACTGCCTCAACTCTTGCCCTTGAGAGGCCACTTTGTAGGAAGGTCAAAGAATACCCATGTGACCACAGGAGATTTTTATGCAGGGCCAGTGGGAGGAAGGGCAGCTTTTGGGCTTCCATACCCACACCATGACTGTCAGCCAAGCTGTCCCAGCTGGTCTGTGTCCCCATACCCTGAGTTTGAAACACAAGACAAGCTCCCCATGGTGCAGGGGACATGGACTGGCCTCAGATTCTGAGCAGTTGGCATTTAAATAACAGCAAAACATTAATTCTAGTTTTAATCATCTGAATGACTTCCAGAATTAAAGACTGACTTTGAAACAAGCACAGATGTTTCCTGTGGAGCTGCTCCAATGTCTGCAGTTGTGCACAGCATCTATCCACTGCGGCTGGGGGAGGGGCTGGTGCCTGTCGCATGCTGGTGTGCCTCCAGGCTCACCAGGTCCTCACTGGGGCTGCCTTGGAGAGACTGTGTCTGCCTAACAAACTCAGGCAGTAAAACATTCTGTAATCATGACGCAGACAGACTGAGGACCTAGCATATTCTAGGAAGCTCTAGAAACCATTCATTCCTGAGCTGGTATACAGAGAAAGGCTGGGTCATCTTGGTGTTTGCAGAAGGTGGGTTGGCTCTATACAAGCAAAGGCAAGCTTTCTCTGATGTGCAGAAGGTAGGCCACCTACCCTGTGTCCACAGAAGTTGAGTCTTCCCCTGTATATTCAGAGGGTGGGCCTGCCCTGTGTGTGTTTGGAAGAGGATCTGGTTTGTTTGTCTGCCTGTGCCTTGTAGAAGGCAACCCTGTTGTGTCTGCAGCCCCACCGTTGTGCAGTTTCTTACTACACATTTTTCTGCAGTGTCCATGACACTTCATGCCCCACTGCATTTTGCCAGAGGCACCTCAGAAGTCTTAGCACTATATGCATTTGATATTACAGAATATAATCTTGACCTGCCCCTTTAGTATAAATAATGGGTTTTTCCCCCCCTACTTTCAAAAGCACTGAAAACTCTCTTGCAAGGGTAACTGCTGGCCCAATATGTCATGATATATAGAAGCAGGGGCTAAATGATGATGATGGTGATTCTAGATTCTTCTCCACCCCTGCATTTCTGATGAGCTCTGGCACAGCTGATACCCACTTGGGGCATTCAAACACAGATGGAATTAAATTGATTGTGCAGATAATGTAGGCGCAAATGATACTTCTCCTAAAATTCCCTTGGAGGAGAAATATGTCACAATGACAAGCTTTCAAAACACAAAAGTATTTTAAACTACCTGGTGAGTGCCATTTCCGAAAGCTTGTTATTTACTATTTAGTGGAATGTGTTCCTGATGCAAACTCATCCATCTTCCCCGGGACCAGAAAATTGACTTACTGCTGTGTGTCCTCGTCTCGTGCAGTGCTTGGCAGCCATGCCACTTCCTACCTTCTGGGGAGTGGGTCTTTTTATTGTTTGGACCTGGTTTTGGATTGTGCTATCTGTTTTAGAGAGTTGAGACTCAAATGGAATTATATTACTTTATAAGTTAACTTGGTCAGCAAAAAGATGTCATCTAGTTTAGAAATCAGAATGTAAGTAACCATGAAACATTATAGGGAAGTTGTCATGGGCATAGGTGGCAGCTTGCCCCATCCTGAGAAGCCAGGATTTACTAGGCAGGAATAGCAGTTCCTGCTGAGTAGATGAACTTTGTCCTTCAGTTATCATTGGCACATTGACTTTGATACAGTTTCAATATTTCTATAACACCAGTTTGGATTTCTTCCACTAGGTTGACTAAATGACGATTCATGTTGCCTCTAACATTTTGGGGTACAATTGATGGCTTTGGATGTTCAAAAGCTGACTGTCTCCTGCCATAAAAGTGTCAGATCAGGTAGAGTGTTTTGGTGGTGAATCTTGATTATCAACTTGGCAGGATTTAGAATTACCTAAGGAACACACCTTTGCATGTATTCACAAGGGCATTGCCAGAAAGGTTTAACTGTAGTGGTAAGAGCCACCTTGAATGTGGACAGCAGCATTCCACTGTCTGAGATCCCAGACTGGCTAAAATGGAGGCAGCCAGCTGGGCTCCAGCATTCATCTCTTCTCGCCTCCCAACTATAGACACAGTGTGGCCAGCGTCTCACTTCTCTGCCATCAAGCCTTCTCTGCCATGATGGACTGTGCCCCAAAGCTATGAGTCAAGATCGAGTCTTCCGTTGGGTGTTTTGTCACAGCTGTAAGGAAAATAACTAATACAGGTACCTTTTGAGGTCATGGACAGCTCTACCTGAAGACCCAAGATGCTAGAATGAGTCAGAAGTGGCCTTCTGGCATCTTGTTGTTTTCTCCATATCTGCCTTTATTGATTGACTTTCACAGACCAAGATTTCCCAGATGGAACTGGAGTGTAAAGCAACTTCCGACTAGTTAGGAAGTGGTGGGACTCACAAAGACTCTTTACCCTTGTGATCATGAGATTCTCTTCCAGGAAATGTATGACTATGACTCTTGTAGGTCTTTATTACAGACATGACCTTATGGCAAAGTGAGTCCTTTCAGAACAAATGAATGTCATAATCTAAAAGACAAACACAAGAATGTAATGGTAATTTTCAATCCTAGGCCAACAAGGCCAAGATGAGAGATTTTGAAGCTTCCAATCTCTGGATAGTCCTCAAGCCAAGTCCATCCCTGGATAGTGTTGTCTGGAGTTGTGGGGAGGTGCTCTCTGTGCAATCAGAGAATGGCTGTCACCTTGTCAGCAGGAAGGAGGCCAGCATACAGAGCCCATGTCCTCACAGTGTAAGCTGAGCCCTTCTCGTTCCTACCTCAGTCTCTTAGTTAATTTTCTAAATGCTGTGACAAAACACCATGACCAAGGTAACTTATAAAAGAAAGTGTTTAATTAGACCAACAGTTCCAGATGATTAGAGGCTATGATGCTAAAGGAAAGCATTGTGGCAAGAATAGCTGAAAACTCATATCTTGATCTACAAGTAGAAGACAGAGAGAATTCATAGGAATGCATGTTCAAAGCCTATAAAGATACACCTCTTTCAACAAGGCCATATCCCCTAGTTCTTCCCAAACAGTTCCACCAACTATAGACCAATTATTCAAATATATGAGCCTATGGGAGACATTCTGAAAAACAACTGTTGATTGTGGGAACTGTTTAAAAATGCTGTCAGATAATACTCTGAAATCACATCTCTTAAGATTCCCCTGGATGACAATAGAATTCTCTGCCTCTCTCTGCCAGCCCTAGTGGTCTACCTAACCCTGGGGACTTTATGAGATAAGAGAAAGTGTGAGATCTTTGTGGTCTTTGGCATGTGCTGTGATGGACAAATTATTCACCTCCATTTACCTTTTAAGTAATCCCCTTCACTTAATTCATTCTTTTAGGTGGACAATTGACTTTACCTAGAAATCTGTGGCTTTACAAATGGTGTTGGGTCTGTGCCATGTCACTAGGTGTTCCACACAGGACCCTTCATTGACATCTGTCTGTGAGAAGACTGAGTGCAGAAGTAGCCATTTGTCATGGGATTTCAATTAGTCTTTTTAAAGCTACAACATGAACAGTCCCTTGAATTTATTTGCTTTCTGGAAGTGGCAAAGAGACTCACATATTTCTTAAGTGGGAGGAGCATTAGCCAGAAAACCATTGTGTTACAGCCTTTGGTGCTGGATGCAGGGTTATTACCTTGTGGGTGGAGTCAGGTAAAGTTTTTTTTCCCATCAAGCTTTTCATTTAAACTATGAGAAGTCTGAAATCTGAATGGTATGAAGCCAGTCTAGAGTGTCTGGCCTCTCCTTGTTCTTTATTGGTTTTCATCTGTTCCGTACTTAGCTGCCATCCAACTCACTTATACACACTGTGTAATGAGAACTTGGCCTTTGTTGTCCCCATGATCTCCATTCTGCATGGGCAGGGAGCTAGCAAGCATCCTTGGGATGACTCAGGCTGGCAGAGAACTTGGGGATAGAATAGCGTTACTTCTGATCTTCCATCTCATGAAGGGGATAGCCCGTTGCAGAATCTCCTCCAAAGGGTCTCTATTCTTCTGTTCAGGACCCCTAGGGTCTGGTGGTTGTTAGAGGATGCTGGGCCTCACTGGACTCTGTAGCCTAGCCCTACACACATGTATCCTTCCCTGCAGCTGTGGAGCAGCAGCAAGCCACTCTCACTCGAAGAAAGGAAGCCATTTCTTTTCCACCCCAAGATTCTATCTGACTGGTTTGTCAGTCTACGTGCAGAGCCTTATATACTGGAGCCCAGTATGGTTCAGATCTGATTGCATCCCCATCTTGCTAGCAGGACACAGAATTCTCAGATAAAGCTGCCAGATAACCTCACTTCTACTAAATGTAGAAGTCACTGACTCAGGAAGGCAGGCAAAGCAAATGGATGAATAGGTGAATGGGCGTCTCCAGATGACATGAGTCTGGCCCTCCTCATTTGTCATGCACTGAACGAATACCTGTCACCACCTAGTGTTTAGGGTGCACAGGCAGAGGCATAGAGAACAATCCATTGTCTGGGGCCTCAGGGTTTTTTTGTGCTGGTATGTGTTTCTAGTTCCGGGGGACTATACATTGCCTTCTTCAGCAGCCAGCTTTAATAGCCAACTCTACTCTGCTCCTGTCTTCTGCATTCTCCCCTCTGTCTGGGATCCAAGGCACTCTCTACGCTCAGAACTCCTTCTCTCCCACCGATTATCAAGCTCCAGGGCCCAGTATAGCTGTCTGCACAGAGAGGGAAATTTCCATTGTTTAGCTTCCTCCATAAAGACCAGCAGCCCACAGACCCAAAGGACAGTTAGGCTTTCTGAAATTGCTAAAACTTTTTAAAATTGCTAGACAGTCTCTTAAGTGAGCAAGTAGTTTGTGAGGTATGTGAAATGGAATAAGGCAGAGGTGGCTGGTTGGTGCTCACAGGAGGGCTGGGGCATGGTTCCTTTCCTACAGCCCATCTACAAACAGTAATCTTCTTGCAGAATTCAACTAGTCAGTGTTTATTGTGTGGTTATGGTCTGCCAGGGATTCTACACACATCACCACGGGAACACAGAAGGCCACTGTCAAGTGGACAGGATATCCACCCTTTAAAAAAGAAGAAGAAGAAGAAGAAGAAGAAGAAGAAGAAGAAGAAGAAGAAGGCGGCGGCGGCGGCAGATTATCAACAGCTTAAGCCCATTCCTAACCATTCAGAGGCACTATAGCTATGTAAGCCCTTCTCTTCTCATCTCCCATGAAGGACATTGTGTTTTCCATGTGACAAATAATAGGATATTTTTGATCTGTGTGGTTGTTACTCTATTATAGAGACCACTCTGTTTGAGGAAGGAATGCAGTGATAATTCCAGGTGATCACTGGCCATCAAGGCAAGAAAGCTCCTAAAGAGAGAAGCTGCTTGAAGACCTTGCCTGAAGGCAGGATAGCACCATGGAGAGGGCAGTTTGAGGGAAGTATGTGGGTGCATTTGTAACACACAGATTAGACAGAGCCATTCTATTAGAACACACAGCCCTGGAGCTGATAGGAGAGAGAAGCCAAGCGACCCTCCTGCTAACACTGCTGGAGCAGACCCCACAGTGAGGAAGGCAAATGACTACTTCCAATTTCAAAGCCGTGACTATCTTAGCTTTAATTACAGATGAATTCAACACAGTAAACAAAATACACTTAACCCTCACAGTTCAAGTTCCCTGCTCCCCACAACCTCTGATCACCCAAGAAGAGTCTCAGTGGTGGATTGTGTACATTCGGTTGGCCTGTAGGCATGTCTGGGTATGTGTGATCTTTAATTCATGGTCTCCACAAATACTGTGTAAATTTCATTTGTAAATAATTTAGGATAATAGCTTAATGTAAACATTAAAAAGAAACCATTGATAATCTGACATTATCCTGTGGTCCATTCATAGAGGGTTCAAGTTTCCTTGATTTGGTTTTTTTTTTCCTTGCAAATTCATGTTTTGAACAAGAGTCTCAATCAAGTTCAGATCCAGCACACTGTTGGTGTCTTGCATAAGTTTCTTTTAACCTATGGACTTATGTCATCCACTCTTCATCTGTCGCTTCATTGTCACATTATAATTTCTTTACAGAGCACGGTACTGTGTAGTCTGGACCACGTGACTGTGTATGTGGAATTGCAAAGACCCAGCTTCAGTTTGGTTTGTGCTGGGCAGGAATATCGCCTCATGGTGCTGGAGAGACCCTTTCACCAGCAGCTGGTCACACCTGGCCATGCTATTCTGGGATGTAGCGGGGATCTGATCTGTTCATACTTTTTTCCAGACTCAAACACTGGTGTCTGAATTCTGGACTGAGTAGTTTGACTATTGCTGTTATGACTGTTTTGCTTTTATTTATTATTGTATGTGCTTATGATGAGTATGGGGAGATACATGTTATAATATAAGTGAAGGTCAAGGGCACCTGTGTTGAGTGGGTTCTCTCCCTCCTTTACGTGGGTTTCAGGGATCAAGCTCAAATAATCAGGCTTGTGTGGCAAGTACCTTTACCCACTGGCCTACTTTCTGTTGCTGTGATGAACCACCCTAACCACAAACCTCTGAGGGGAGGAAGGATTTACTTTGGTTCACATTTCCAGGTATCAGCCGATAGTTATTGGGAAGTCAAGAGCAGAGTAAGAATGAATGTCTGTATGCCCTCTTGCTTGTTCCTTGTGTTCAGCTGTATATTTCTATCATACAGTGGTAGGATCCTCTGCCTAGGTAACGATGCCACCCTCGTGGGGCTGGGTTTCCTCACATCAGTTACATGAATTAAGACCATCCCTGTGTCTGCCCACAGGCCAACTCAATGAAGAGAACCCTCTACTGAGAATCTCTCTCCAGGTGATTATAGGTACTAAGTGCTTGATGCCTCTCTCTCAATGTTAGTTTCCAAAGCAGCCTGTGTGACCTCTGGTGTCCTCCACAGCTGACCTGATTGTTGTGAGTTTCTGGGTTTAACATGGTGGAAAGAGAATCTCTAGAACAATTATTGTTCATTGTCGCAGGTTATATGGAGGGGTCTTTTTTTCACATCTGGATACTTTCTTACCTGTGTTTTCTTGTGTTCTGTGCAACACTGTTCACTTGTTGGAGACTCCCAGCCTTCTTTTTGAGTTTTCTTTACCCTTCACCATGCCACTTTCTCTGCACCCTGGTCCTTTCCTTTCTTAACTTCTAATTATTTTCTTAATATTTATTTGTTTATTACTATGGTGTATATGTGAGTGCATGGTCTCTCCCCACCCCATGTATGTGTGTGTGTGAGAGAGAGATGGAGAGAGGAAGGCAGAGAGAGAGAGACACACACACACACACACAGAGACAGAGACAAACAAAGACAGAGAGAGAGAGAGAGAGAGAGAGAGAGAGAGAGAGAGAGAGAGAGA
>NW_021620455.1:95340-99804 GCF_004785775.1 Grammomys surdaster | reverse complement strand
AGAGAGAGAGAGAGAGAGAGAGAGAGAGAGAGAGAGAGAGAGAGAGAGATGAACAGACAGAGATGAGGGGTCAGAGGACATGTGGAAGGTTCTTTCTCTTGCTCTTTGTGTGGGCACCAGGGATTGAACCTAGCTGTGTTCCATTGGGCAGCCCAGCCATTTTTACCCACTCTCAAGTCTATCTCACTGGCCTCCCAACTTCTCTTTCTGTTAAGACACCATCACCCTTGGTCACACTTAGGTTCTGACTACTTAGGTTCTGATGTGTTTTTCAGTTCTGTTCTCCTTTTAGTTCTAAACACTTCCTGGGTTTTCTTAGATTCCCTTTTCAGATCTTCATTTTTCCAGTTGCCTCCTCCCTCGTGTGTCCTGTTCTTTCTTGTACTGCTGTTTAGTAGCATCTATAATATTCTTTCTAAAATTTTCAGCCCATTTCCTGTCGTTCCTCTTCCCTGGGCTCTTGGCTCTGCCATCCTTGCTTCCTTGCTGGTGAATACACTGTTTTGTTCATATTCTCATCTGTGTCTTGGCTGTGAGTGGGACTAGGCTTCCATGTCGAAACTGTGTTGTGATGGGGTAGGGTTGGGGCTGTGCTCCTGACCTCAGCCCAGCACCTCTCCTGAGTAAGGGACAGTGAGGCCCTGTGTCCTGGCTCCGTGCTCTTTCCCATGGCTCGTTTGCCTCACCCTCCCTTTGCTGCCCCTCGTATTTTTGTGTGTCCTAACTTCTCTTCAATGGAGGTTTCACCTGGGAAAGGGGTTGTCACAGCCCTGCTGATCTAGCTCCCCCTTGATGCCATGGATCTTCCTGCAGTTTAGACACTGGAAGCCCTGCTATATCAGCTACAATTTGAAGAGCTTCTTGGGGTGAGGGCAGGCTTTCTCTAACTCTGGGACTTTGCTCACCATGGGCCTTTGGACTGTATGGTGTTCAGAGCCTTAGGGTATGGAGGTTCCATCTGCCTTTTTCTCAGATAACTGCTGCTACTGAAGACCTGTGGACTATGATCAGGTGGTACCCAGTCACGACTCAGTGTGTCAAGATGTCTGCGGGCTTTTTGTTTTGTTTTGTTTTTCTGGCAACTCTATCTGCTTTTGGCTATGGATATAAGGTTTTAAAAAGTTGTCTCTGCCTTTTCTATATTGAGCACAGGAGGCGTCTTTCCATTTTAAGTTAAATTTCCAAAGATCCCTGTATTCTGAGGTGCATGTGCCCATGATCTGTTTCTTTTCTCCAATAGTCCCCAAAAGACATACAACAAAACAACCACAATCATCACTGTTGCCGTTGTCGTCGTCATCATCATCATCACTGTTATGCTGCCTCCAGACAGTAGGCAGAGTCAGGGAAACAGAGGTTTTGGATTGTTATATGCTCTGTGAGTGGTTGATCAGACACTATCAGTAATGCTCCAAGCACCTACTGGTCTCCCTTGGCCAAGACCTGGTCTGATTGAAGGCTGCCTTGGAGGTGCATACAAACTCCTTTAGCAGGCTTGCCTGGGGAGTTTTTGCTGTGTTTTATTTAGGCTGCAATAGACGTCATCTCCCCAGACCCACCTTCATGTGCTCCCAATAAGATGCTGCAGGGTCACAGTTGAGAAACACATATCTACTAGTGCTTAAGACTGTGACCACTGCCCTGGCCCTCAAATAGGCAGACTAACTCTGTGATACAACAGATAAATAATTTGGTAGCAAAACCTACTCAGATACATTATCATAAGTTAGCTATGGAGGACCACGAGACTCAAGATGAGGTTGTTACTTTATACAGGGTGTTTCCAAAACCAATCTCCACCCAACCTAAAAGGGGGGACGTCTGCCCCTAGACCAAGCAGAGAGGGGCCACCCAGAAGCCCCTCTGACAGGCAATCTGAATTCTTGCTTAGGCTGCGAGGCTAAGCACTCCAAGGGAATATAAATAAAAGATAAAAATATTTCTCTGGGTTCCCTGAGGGACAAGCCTGACTGCATAGGGGTTGATGTCAAAAGTATCCCCTCTCCAGGAAAAAGACATCGGGACAGGTATGGCCCTCATGTCTCACTGGACAACGACAGGGGGACTGGAGCCATTACAAGGTCCCCTTCAATTACTGGAGGTCAGGCCTCTATCCCCACCTTCGCAAGATTAGAATCACCACAGCCCTTCTATACTTAGAGAAGGGAGGAGATGTCAGGGACAGCCCTGCTTACACACTGAAGGCCTAAAATCAGCCATAGGCCTAAAATTGGCAATAGGCCTGTCATACATGTATACTAACACCAAGTCTTGGGTCTCAGTGGAAAAACATTGAAACAGATGGCTATAAGCTAATGTAAACAGGCAGCTTTTGTGGAAATTTACAAGCCTGAGTAGTCATAGACCTTGTAAATTGGTAGCCTTGGCAGATAATACCAACTTAGATAAGGACAAGCGAGTCACAGGCAGAGTCATAGTGACTTGTCCCCTGAACCTTCACCCAACCGATACCCGGTTCTGAAGATACCTGTATTCCCCCTGAACACCCACAATCCAGTGTCATTCTTTTCCCCACATCCTGCCTTTCTGTGTTTATAACCCCTGTGTGAATGAATTACGATTTGAGAAAAAATAAATTATTAAAAAAAAATAAAGACTGTGACCACTGGGAAAGCCTTCCAGATTCAGCTAATGCAAACACAAAAGAAGGACAGGGGGGACACAGTACCTGGCAGAGCCACTCGGGAAGCAGGTGTACCAGCTTGGTCAGCTATAGAGATGTCTTGCTTCTGGTAGTCCCAGGAGTCAGAGCTCCAGGTTCACAAGGATTCCACCACAAGTCAGAAGAGGTCACCACCACCATCAGTCAAATCAGTATCATTTGCATATCAGCCATTATCCAAAGCAATTTGAATGCATTATCTCAACTTAGAGGACTTGAAACACATAGAATTGTAAATAAAACACTTTTCAGCAGAGAGTTCATAACCAAGGAACCCATGGCTCTGAATGACAAAAGTCTTTGCCTGCAGGTCTGCCAGCATGCTGCAGATCCTGCACATCTGTGTCCTGACCTCATGTTCCCATCATTCTTCATTCTGTCCTCTTGCCTAGTGTGACACCTGATGTATACTGACATTCATAACCACAAGGTCATCAGATACAGGAAGAAAATAAATGTAACCACCCCTATACACAGGACAGCTGAGCAGCCACGGGAGGCCTGCCTAGCCTGAGGCATAGTAGATACAGGCTTTGGTGAACACTGAGAACCTTCTTTGTAAGTCATCAGGGGACAGCTATTCATTCGGGATCATCAGGAGAACTCAAAGAGTACAGCAAAGGGGGCATGGGGATGTGTGGTTGTCAGTAGTTAGTCAAACAAGATCAGCAATCAGTGAAGTTAAGGCCAAAAGTTAGGTGACTCAAGGCCCAAGATTAGCCCCATTCCTGCTTCTCCAGGAGTACCTTGAGTTCCTCTCACCTAGGAGCCTGTGTCCGCACTAGGCAGAGTTTCCTCTATATAACAGCATAGGAGCAGCTGCTATGATCAGCCCCTTTGCACATTTCCAGCTTATAACTGTGTCCAGGCTCCACAAGCATAAATTTTGCCTATGGCCATGATCCACCCGAGAGAGGCATTTGTCCTGATGACAGCCTGGGCTTTGAGTCCCTACCTGAACGGTGCAATGTGAGCGGATGGGCAGAGTTCAGGTTCCCTTGCTCTGGTCTTTTCCAGAGTCCCAGAGCCCCAGATTGATGAACAGACCTTCTTTACAGCTGCCAGAAGCATTCCCCTGCACAGCACAGTGTGGAGGCTAAATGCCTGACAGGGAGATCGCTCAAAGAGTGCTACATCTGAAGATCATTTGTTACACTGCACAGATAAGATGTCTAAGGCCCCATAAGGCAAAAAGATTCACAGAAACTTTGATTCCTGCAGAATTTTATATTGTGTCTAACACCAGAGTTACAGGCTGATGATATTTTGATGATAAATTTCCAGGCATCTTTGCTGGAAGACAGAATAATTCTTTCCATTTATTCAGTCAAATAAAAGGGGATATGTTCCCAGAAGGACAGAGGCTAAAACTCATCTGGGGAAGAGCTAATGTGGACAGCCAGAAGCCATCATAACCAATGAGGACAAAGAACTATCACCAGTACCATCATCATAATCACTATTGTGATTTTATATATGTATACATATATACAATAAATGTTTTATATATACATATAATGTAAATGTTTTATATATACATATATAAAATCACACGCGCACATGTGTGTGTGTGTGCGTGTGTGTGTGTGTGTGCATGCACACACATATGGATAGAGGACTGGGGGTCTATCATCATTTACCATCATCCCTGTCATCATTTATATCATTGTCATTAGCACTGCCTTCACCATCATTGTCACCATCATCACCATCATTGTCACCATCATCACCATCATGGTCACCATCATCATCATCATTGTCACCATCTCACCATCATTGTC
>NW_021620455.1:89002-95330 GCF_004785775.1 Grammomys surdaster | reverse complement strand
ATCATTGTCACCATCATCACCATCATTGTCACCATCAACATCATTGTTGTTACCATCATTGCCATCACTGTTACCACCATCAACATCATGCCACCATTACTTTCAATATTATTGTCACCATTACTAACAGCATCACCATCGTTACCATTGTCACTAACACAATTGCCATATTACCAATAGCATCACTATCATCATTACCGTCATCACCATTGTTACCAAATTCCAAATCAGCACCGTTCACAGGCTACTCACTGGATTAAACTGTTTAACTATATGACATCCATTTAAAGGTGTTACACCAGACATTTTTATTTCATTTAACTTTCCAAAATCTCAAGTGGCAGATACTATCAGTATTAAAACTTTATAGATAACAATTAATGCAGTGAAGAAACAGAGTTCAGGGAGAGAGGTCTCACTACATTTTAGGGTGCGGTCTAAGGTGTCTGAGACTGCAGAGAGAAAATTACTAATTAGTGCCCAACATTCTTTCCCTGACCCCACAAGGTGTATCCTATGGTATTGCTATTGGGACATAAAGGCAGTGGGAATGGAGAATTTAATGTGCAGCATGGCACAGATCTCTCATGGACCACACTGGGACATCCAGCCTTACTTGAGCCATGATGCTTCTCTCTTGGCTCCTGCCTCGTATGCAACAGTGAAAACTCAGAACTAAGGTACATTTGAAAAGATAATTTTATCTGATAGATTCCTTTGATTACTCTCATCAGTGACAGTAGAACTCCATGACCACACATTCAGAAGACTTTCACAATGCGGCAGTAATTGCACACTGGCCAGCGTCTTCAGTCACCAGTCTACAGAGCTAAGACAAAAGCTGAGATATGCTTGGGTAGTGAGGGCTGGAGCTTTTAGGTGTCACAAGAAGGAAAGCTGAAGACACCAAAATGTACTCTTTAGGAAGTGGACCTAGAATTGTACTGCATTCAATGTCTTCAAGGAAGTTGCGGTCACAAAGTCAAATCCCACAAGAATTTACTTACTAATTGTCATTAATGAGATACAACAAGACCTTCACTGCCCACTGGAACCCAGGGGCTGTGCTTTGCAGTTGTAGACTAGAGATGTAGAAATTGCTTTTTAAGAAAAATAAGATGTGTCACCATCTTGCATAGAGACTTTATTACTGGGACAAACGTGTTAAGCTTCTCAAGGCAGGTCTCATGTATCACAAAGACAGCCAGGTGACATGCAGAAGCTGAGTTAGGCTTGAGTGGACAGAGAGCAGGATGACATCTGAGAAGAGTGTGACAAAAATGCTCCAGGGGAGCAGGAGGAGAGGAGATGGACTTCATGGAGAAATTCTGTGAGTGATGAGAACATGAGAGGCTTGTGGCTTCTGGCTCAAGATTGTGCCCAGAAGACACACATAAGAGTCACAGACATGGGCCATGAGGCCTGGACTGCAGGACGCACTGACTCTGTAATGATACAGGTTAGAAGACACCAGGGAAACCGAGAAACACTGAGGAGCCTACAGTTGAGCAGAGACACATCAGGAGAAGCTGAAACCAGCACAGCTGAGAGTGAACACAGTACAATGACCAGGGAGTTGGGTGTTCACTTCTGGTGGCATAAAATGGTGATGGTGATATCTGGAAATGTCTGTCCTGTACATTACACCCCAAGTCACTGGAATGCTGATTTTTCAGCCCAGCTTCTCTCAAGATGAACCCAGAAAGGAGCTGTGCTACTCTCATAAAAACCCCAGAATCTCACCCAGTGAAGATGGGCCCTGGTGTATTACACTGCTGTGTTGAGAAACAGGAAGGGTAACAAATAGAATGTTAGTACGTCCTAGGTGGCCTATCACAGCTCAGCATCCAACGGTAAGCCCTTAAATACATCCAGTCAAAGCATAAACAGAGCACAAACACTGGCAGGAGATTTCTCAGGGAAATTCACATCGACCTAGTGTCCACGTCACAGAGAAAACCGAATGCTCTGGGTCTGGCTACGGTAGCAGAATCATGTTATTCGCCTTGCAGGAGGGCTTCTAGTGAGATTCACAACTGTCCACACTTCCTGGTCCATTGGCACATCCTTGTGTTGATGGCTCCGTCAATGTTTCTATTCAGGGTGGTGGATGGTTTCAAATATCCATCAAGGAAAGAGTCATTCAGGAATTATTTTATATCTTGAAAATCATATCTGGAATTCGTTTGACAAGACCTCAATTCTGTAAAATCTGGACAGTAAATATGTTTGTGCCCTAAAGCAGATCAGCTAAGGTTTCCAAAGCTACTACTGAGACCTGTCTCTGGACACCATCCCTCAAGGCTAACCGGGCCAAGTAAGGAAGGGTTTCAGGACTAGGGAAGCTTACATCAGCATGTTTCATTGGGATCCTCATATCTGTGAGAACCAAAAGTCAGATTTTTTTGGTTGACCAAAGAGACTGTAGGTAAGTGATCCCTGCTGACCCTAGTCCTCCCTTCTTATGCCCCCACCCGGCATCTTTTGTACCCTTTGGAACATTCTTAGATACCATTCTCTTGGGTCTGAAATATTCTTCTAGGAACTCACTGGGCTCCTCTTTGCAGCCATTGTTCCAGCAGCAGCCCCAGGCCCCTCCCCCACTCTAGGTTTCTTTCCTGTTTAACTTCTCTAGTGTTCAGCGTCTCTAACTACACCAGTTTCTCATAAGTGGCTTACTGTTCTGTGTCCTGTCCATAGAAAAGGAGCCTCAGTGTGGAAGAGCACTAGCTTGGTGCTGGGAGCAGGATTCACTGCAGACCGAGGAGACCATGAGAAAAACCGGACCCATGTGCCATTGGATGTGTCCTTTCAGTTAGTAATTCTGGTCTAACCTCAAGATGGCTGTGTGGACTCAGAGGACTCTGTGCTCTCTAGATCTTGCCACACGTGTGGGCTGGAGAGGCCATGACGACTGGCCTCCTAAAGTTCTGCCTTGTAGAACAGGGGTCACTGGACCCAATTATAATCACACCTTTCTGACCCACAACTGGGGGTTTTACACATCTGTCCAACATCCATACCAACTTTCACAAGACAGCTCAAACCCCCAGGTCAAAGACTCTGTCCCAGCATGGTGGCTCCAACTGCAGACACCAATTGTAAGTGGCCTCATGTGTCTTCATCCACATCTGTTGCTGTGACTGAGTGAATATCAGAAACTAGGTCAATTATAAGGAATAGGGGTTAATTTTGGTCATAATCTAGAGGTTTAAGACCTGATTAGGCTGACTTTTTACAAACCATGGAAACTCTGAATTCTGTGTTGTCACAGGGCAGCACAAGGAGACACAGAGTACACTTGCTACCCCAGGAATCTTCATAATGAAGCCAGCTGCTCACACCACTACCCTGACTTCATCTAACTCTAACCACCCACTGAAGGGCCTACTTGTCCCATTGTCTGTTCACATTTTCACAGAAGTGTGATGGGGCCATCCAGATATCTGCCCACATATCCACATCTGGACACACATGTGGCAGCTCCCTGACCATCCCTTAGGTTTACTAATTTGCCCAAACATCACAAGACTCACCAAAAGTGACAGACTTGTACACCACCATAGTAAGGGATCAGAGCTGAAGGCCTTGCATGACAAGATATAGTGAAATGTTCTTGTGATGGGCCTCTGGCTGACCTTCCCAACACCATCAATTCATCAACTTTATAGAAATATGAGGCCTTTGGGTAGCCATTATCCAGGGTGGAACGTGAGAGGAGAAAAACTGTTGTTGTCTCAGGCTACTGTAGTCAAAGGTTAACACCTTGAAAAGGAAAAAGCTGCTGACTGGGGAGGCAGCGTTGCCAAGACAGTAGCTGACCTGATGTTCGCCATTTCCATGGGATGGAGTTAACAGGACTCCATTGCATCCCAGAATTGAGCTGTAGGAATGTTAAGATCATCTTGTTAGAACTTCATATCTTAGTGAAAAATAATAAGATCCAGAGAATTCCACAGCTTTGCTAGGAGTGTACACGAGGTAGTCTCACTGTGAGATGCAGGGCACATTGTTCACTTTGGTGCTCTCCCTTGAGTCGATCACATCCATGAAACTCGCTGCTAGAGTTATCATCTTCCCAGACAGTAGCTGTCTCTATACAAGGTGGTGACCTCATGGTTGCAGTGGTCCAAGGCAACCATCACTTCTCTCATGTTCAACAAGCTGCTGGTGCGTCAGGGTAGTGGGAATGTCATCCAGAGGCCCAGTCCAAGAACACCTCTACTATATCCTACTGTGCTGGAACGTCAGCTCTGACTCTGACTATGGCTTGTGTGTATGCACCTCTCCTCCATCCAGGCCCACCAGACTACATGGCCTGGGTGAGTGAGGTACCTGATTTGCCCAAAACTCTGTGTCTGACGAAATGCAGGTCATATTGAGAACACATGAATGTGAGGGGTGACAGGGTTAGATAACTGAGGGAATGACCTTTACCCTCCAGGAGCTCATGAGATGGGCACTACTGTTGCCCCACATTTGAGCATAGGCCCCATGGCTTTGCCTACTGATTCTCTAGCTCTAGTCTGTATATTTTTTCTTGTGAGGAGTGTGACAGAGGACATTGACAAGATGGGCTGGTGACTCAGGCTTGCAGAGTGAACTGAACCCCCCCCCCCCCAGACTATAAGAGACAGAAGTTTAGGGGTTGTCGTTTGGTTGCCCAGACAGCTAGTTTAGCCTTTGGAGGACCTGGGTGAAAGAGGCATCTGAAAGGTTGTGAATGATCTTGATGCACACAGAGTGCTGGGCTGAGAAACAGCCATGGGAAGACAGAGTCTCTGCAGGGACAAAGATGGTCGCCTCAGTATCTTTCTGCCTGAGAGAGGAAACAGGAGGGAAGTAGTCTGTTCTTCCTTAGAGTTAGGAGACTCTGGGCTGCTGGTACCTAGAGTTAGGGATCATCTTCTGTGGGAAAGAGGTTGAACAAAATCAATCCCTTCGAGGTCCATAGTTTGAGAGGGGTTGAGCTACGACATTTTTCAAAGCAAGATATGGGATAAGTGCAATTTCTGTCCAGTCATTTTCCCAGCACCAGAGCAACATGCCATGCTAGGTACTAAGTTGGGTGCTCAGGTGTCTTTCTTTCTGGGCAAAACTCAAAATGAGCAAGAAAACAGTGAGCTTTACTTTTTATTAGAGGTACAAAGCCCATTCCAAAGCGAGAACGCAGACATTCGCTCAGATCTTTGCATTTGCCTCTCACCAGTTCAGGCAAACCAAGAGCCCCATGCTCTGGAAGGCATCCAGTAGCTCTGAACAAAATATTTTGTTGGATAAGCAATAACAGGAGATCATGATGTGCTCAAGGTACAACAATGTAAGCCTTGTTTCCACACTTCTATCTTGGGCTAATGAAAACTTACTACAAAGAAGTCCTAATTATATCTTTGCCGTGCCATGATAGGAGAAGCAAAGACAGTACATTTTCCTGAAACAGCTGATCTATAAATAAAATCCCCTCATACGTTCAGCACCCCTTAGCTGTTCCTTTACATATTTCCCATAGTTTGGAATAATCTGCATTACCAGCCCTCTGAGCCAAGACCCTTGTTAGTCACAGAATGCTGAATGCTCTTAGCACATAGCTTAGCTCCCACACGTGTACTTCTGTTGGTGTGGACAGTCTGTCTTCAGTGTTGTCTGTATGACCTCAATTTACCATCACTGGCCAGCTTGACCTGGGAGCAGCAAGGACAAGGGTGCTGCAGAGGAGTGACTGGTGTTGGGGCTGTCCCGGCAACAAAATGACTCAAGTAGTCATTTTAAACAGCCACCTCCATGGGCCTAACCATTGACAGATATGGGACTTGAACTGGGGGATGGACCCTATGAGGAATCGGGGTGGTTAGGCTAAGACTGAAGTCAGGACTGCAGGACAGGGCAAGGGCCAATTGCATCCTACAGGATGAGGGTGTCACAGTAGGTTGCCTGGGAGGAGAAGTCAGTGTGTGGAATAATGGTAACAACTTTGGTCAAATATGTAGGCACTTAGGTGTTTGGGAATGCCCCCAGGTATTTCTAGAATAAGGCATGTACTATGAAAAGACCTATCAGGGGCCATGCTACCTTGACAAGCACACCCCAGATAGTACCTCAAAAAGGTGGACCTCCCTTCTCCATCTTCCTCCTGTCCTCCAGGCAGTAGACATTTCTGAGACAGGTCTGTGATTCTGCCCTGGCCATCACCTTCTTGGGTCTTGGAGCTGTAGGCCAAGACTTCAGACTCAGTCTCCCCTTTCAACAGAGCAAAGCCAGTTGCCTTTCAAGGCAAGCCTTTCTCTCTTCTCTTCTCTTCTCTTCTCTTCTCTTCTCTTCTCTTCTCTTC
>NW_021620455.1:84689-88992 GCF_004785775.1 Grammomys surdaster | reverse complement strand
CTTCTCTTCTCTTCTCTTCTCTTCTCTTCTCTTCTCTTCTCTTCTCTCTCTCTCTCTCTCTCTCTCTCTCCTTTCTTCCCTTCTTCTCTTCCTTCCTTCCTTCCTTCCTTCCTTCCTTCCTTCCTTCCTTCCTTTCTCTCTTTCTTTCTTTCCTTCTTTCTCTCTTTTTCTCTTTCCTTGTTTTGTTTGTCTGAGACAATGTCTCACTCTGTAGTCTAGGCCTCACACTCACCACACTCCTGCTACCTCAGCCCTTCATGATCTGAGACTATATCCTTGAGCCAACAGATCCAACTCAAGACTCTTTGTTCCCTGAAGAGTCCTCTCAGGAGGAATTTAAGGTTTCAATGGGAACTAGTTGGATCTCCTTGGGCATGGTTAACTCTGCATCTTGTGTCCCTAAAGGACTGAAATCTGTGAAAACTCTGGACCAGAAGACACACAGCAAGTGGACAAGGGACCCCAGACACCACCCCCACAGATTCTCCTGCCCCTGGAAGAACGTGTGACCCATTTCCGAGACATGCTGCTGGAGAGAGGGGTAAGAACCCAGAACAATCTTGAGGGGATAGTGGGGAAGATCAGGGCTCTGGGAGGGTGGAGGGGACTTGGGAAAGACTGGTCTTCCCTACCCTTAGGAGTTAGGCTAGGCTGATCTTTAGTAGTTCAAGGAATTGAGGCCTGAGCAAACCAGGAGAAGCTAGCTCTCCGCTTCCTGTCTTAAAGCATAGTCTGCAAGGCATGGGTTGCTGGGCTGACAGAGAGGTATAAGCCAGTGTGGGAAATACTCCTGCCATCGCCAGGCTAGGTTTCAGGGCTCAAACCTCATGGATGACCCCCATTGGGTATCTTAAACCCACAGGGAATCTCACACCTCTGAATTAATTAGACTGTTTTTAAGTAAAGCGATTTTTGAATCTCGTTTTGAGTGGAAGAAACTGCATGTGAACCTCCTTCCAAGGACTTTTATTTCTTACTTTGGCTTTCGGGCACAAAATGAGCCAATACAATATTGTAGCCCAGTTGGATTTCTTCACCGAGTGCAGCTGAACACAGAAGGCAGTAATCAAGTCTGTGTGAGGGTAATTGTAATGAATATGGTAATGGCCTTGTGAATCCAAAGCAAAATCCCAAACTCTGCAGTGGCATGTTTCTCCCTGCCAGGTTGTCTCCTGGAGACACCTTTGCCTTCTCTGCAACAGATACAGAGAGGGCACAGAGCAGGGGTGTGGGGAGAGGCTAAGGGCTGGATCATCACTCCCACAGCAGGCAGGGCTCAGCTGGACACTGGGTGCTGGCCAAAGAAAGGAGGAACAGAGGCAAGGATGGCTCCTCAGGACTCTAGCAGAAAAGTATTCACCCCCACCTACCCATCAGGTAGTTTTCTCTTGGCATTATGAACATGTATACCTGTCACTTGAAATTAAACCTCAGTTTTTGCTCTCAGAAACTGGAAGGACCAAAGGTGACAGGGTATGAATGGGTTCAGGTGACTCTTGTCTAGCTTTAACAGTGGAGCCCAGTGGTAACTTCATTGTGCAAGACTTGAGCTCTTTCCTTCACTCAAGTATCCTTCTCAGTCTGCCCTGGGACACTCCATGTGGGCTCCTGTTCCCTGCCATGGTACAACTGCGTTTGCCATGACAGACCCCTGGGCATACAGGATACACTGAACCCCATTTCCCTGAGATTTCCTGGGTGTCCTATGGAGGCTGTTTAACCTGTGACTGGCATCTTACTCATATGCACATAACTGGCTCCTGCAAGCCTTAAAGGAACCCATGTATTGTGTGAGGAAAGTTTGTTCCCTGGAAGGGCTGTTGTTTGTTTTCCAGATGCTGCGCGCTTGCCCCAGAGAACAGACACAGGATAGTGTGGGACTCATTAGGGTAATGGACCATATATCCATCTCCCTCAGGGCTGAGTGCCTGAGTTTAGCTCTGTGACCTCCAAGATTTCTTGAGAAATTCTCATGCTATTAGAGTATCTCCACCTCCAGCCCCTTATTCTTTACAGCTTCCATCCATGAAGACTGTCTGGTCATTTCTACAGGGTCCTAGTCAGCTGGATCAGCACAGTACCATGAAGTATTTTTAAAATTTATGTTTATTTATTTATTGTGTGAGTGCATGTGTGTGCATACACACACACATGCATACACACATACACACATACACACGACATGGGATACATGTTGAAGCTGGAGGACAACTTGATAATGTCTGTTCTCTACCTTGTGGACCCTGGGGATTGAACTCAGGTCTTATGGCACCATAGACACCTTAAGCCATCTCTCTGGTCATGAGCTTTTGAGAAGTGCAAGGAGAAATTTCACTCCATCCTATGTTTTGGAAACCATTGAGTCCAGTGTCTTCATGCAGTCTTCCAGCAACTTGTAGGGATGGCGACTAGGGCTGGCATTGCCTTCCTGGGCAAGGACTAGGTAGGGTAAGATCACAGGACCCTAAAGGTCTCCAAAGAGCTTTGCTGGAGGGATTTTACTAATGATATTTTAGTGCACGCTCAACTCATCAGGGCGGATGATTCAGCTCAGCATTTGAGTTGGAGAAGCTTATATGAAAATCAGCAAGAACAATAGGTGTATGAGAATCAATGCCCAGTGCTGCACTGACTCCAAAAATGCCTGCGAACTCCTTCAGTTCTGGAGTAGAACAGGCCAATCTAAGTTTACTGCCCCATCATAAAGCAGGGCTACCACCCGCAATACTCAGACTTTATAAAATATGCCAGCCAATTTCATAAGTCACTCATGCTCATGAGAATTTGATAGCTGAGCCCAGGAGACTTTGAGCTGCTTAAAGAATGAGCTGTAGAAAGGTCACGCTTTATGGACTGAGTGATTAACAAGATTTTTATATTGCGTTTGCTGAGTACTTAGTTCAGAAACCTGTGTGCTTACGGAATGATGAAGCCAGGCATGGAGGATTTCTAATACTTTCAAAAGACAAGTCTTGGGTTTTCCCAGAGGATTTTGGGCTAGGGAGGGGCTCTAGTTATGTGCTTTTGTAGCCAGCAGGAGATGGCTCAATAAAGGTTTCTGTTTTATTTATTTAGTTCTTGTACAGCCACAAATCACAAGGGGACTTTTTTTTTTAAGCTCTATTTAATTGAGTAGCAGGTTGCTGGTTTTCTCCTGCCTGTTTAGCTGAGTCCATGGGAGAAAGGGTGTTGGGAATGTCTTTCTATAGCATCCTTGATGCTTGGTGCTTGCCTATCCAGGGCTGTAGAGAGAAGTCCTTTCAGAGTGCTGGACTTAAGCAATGTAGGAGCTCAGAGCTGCCTGCCTCTGGGTGAACCCAGAATCAGTCTGTCTGAAGAAGTGAACCTCTTAGACACTGCCCAGCACTATAGCCAGTTCCAGGAGATGCCCTGAAATTCGAGTTCACAATTATGTCAAAATACAGAAAAGAATAATTAATAGGTAGACTCATCACATAGTGGCTATTGATCAAATTGAACAGCCCGGATCACTATGGAGTCCTTCTGAAGCTGGTATGGCCAGTGTGGAACAGACAGAGGCTGCATAGTTAGTGGCCATCATCCCTGGAGAGATTTGGCAGGCTCTGGGCCAGGATAGTGCTGAAAGGAGGGGTTTATTATCATGGTCACAGAAGAAGATACCATGCATAAGTGGTTCTGATGGCAAGTGCATATGCTATCCGATGCCCCTTGACTTTTAGGGGGAAGTTTATCTGCTCCATGTTCTTGGGGCAGACCTTGAGTATCGTGGGCATGGAACCTTTTGCTAATAAAATAAAATGGGATGACACATGCTGCTTATCACGGAAAATAAAAGGTGAACATATGAAATTGATTGTTAGTAAATTAACCAAGTTTGCAAAGTTGCATGAAGATCAGCAAGCAACACAAATCCTACTGTAAAGGGATTATTCACTAGTGGAATATACTTAATTTTATACTTCTTTCCTAGAAATGATTTTTAGGTGGTGGGACACATGTGTACTATGTGCATGGCCCTGGGTTCTATGCCCAGAACCTCAAAAATATAAAATAAAGTTTAAAGAGACTTTAAAAACTCAAGATTGAAGACCTTTATAGTATATCTGATTCTGAGTTGCAATTGAACACCCTTGAACCAATTTCTTTTTCTCAGTCAGTCCCATAAGGTTCAGAGTTTACAAATGTACGTGCATATTATCTATTCTTGCCAGTAGCTCATAATTAAATTAGTATGAACTCTAATGAAACTTCTCTCTATCTCTCCCTCTCTAAGTGTGTGTGTGTGTGTGTGTGTGTGTGTGTGTGTGTGTGTGTGTGTGTG
>NW_021620455.1:70413-84679 GCF_004785775.1 Grammomys surdaster | reverse complement strand
GTGTGTGTGTGTGTGTGTGTGTGTGTGTGTGTGTGTGTGTGTGTGTGGTCTGTGTGTGTGTTTTGATGAATAATGGACTATTTGGTGGAATACCAGTTATTGTCAATTTAGAAAGCTTGGATCTCAATTCACTTAGTAGTGTATTTTCCGTCTTTGCTCTTTAAATAATACACATTTATCTACGTGTGTGTGTGTGTACGTGTGTGTGTACGTGTGTACCTATGCCTGTGCATGTGTCCATGATTTATTTCCTTCTGAATACAAACATCTGGCTTCTGTTACAACATTGTTTTTGGAGAGGCTGTTTTGGATTCAGTATAATCTCCCACCAGCAATGTCTGAGAACTCCCAAGAGTTCATTTTGCCAGCACACTCTGCCAGCACTGAATAGCAAGAAGGTTAAATATTTGCCACTTACTGTCCTTTTTTTTTTTTAAATCCTTTCGGTCCATTCTTTTCTCTCGGTCTCTTTGCTCTCATTCCTCTCTCTGGATTGGCTGCTCTAGGGTTTGACCACATAGAGCCTCAGGTGTGACCAGCCTACTCTGTAGATGCAATTGGAAAAAGCTGTAACCCGTGGATAACTATGGTCACCTGTTCTGATTTCCAGATAACAGTCCCTAATGTGAAAATAATCCTCAGATCGGATGAAGTCAGTTGGGTCTGGAATAACCAGATATAATTTTATTAATAAAGATATAAATAATTACCAAAGCTATTATTTGGCACGACTGCACCAGAGGTGGGGTTCAGAGTGATATGTTCCAGTGTGAGGACAGTGCATCCTTACTAGTGGTGGCCCTGTGCTGTGGCCCAGGCTTTACTTCCACATTTACCTACAGTTCACCTGGGCTTATCTGGGCTCAGAAACCACCCCTATTGCTACTCCTTGAGGCACACTCCCACACAAGAAAAACCACACTTCCCTGAACTTAAGAGAGGAGTCTTGTGAAAAATCTGAAAGTCTCCTACACTCTGAGGACCACACAGTTACTGACTCAGCCGTGCCTTCTGCACTCACTTCTTAGATACTCCCTTGTGCCAGAGTTGTGCTTAAGAGACCTCAAACTGCGACCACAACTTCACATTCAGCAATGGAGAAGGCGGTCTCCCACACCAGGCCTGATTCTTTTGGGATATCTATAACTACCTGTACTTACCAGAGACATCAGGGCCATACACAGAAGTTCTTGGGACATGCTCAGGGAGTCCATTAAAGAGAGCAGTATTGAAAAGAAGCAAGATTCTGTCCCAACAGAGTCTGCAGAATGTTAAGGTGACAGGCTGCAGGAAAGGGACATTGGGAAGGCACAGGGAAGGCAACTAATACTGCTTCAAACTGAAGCCTATCCCTGTGTAATTTGAGTCTTTATGACTTATATTCATTATCTTTCTAATTGCTGTAACGAAATACTTGAATAAGGCAACTTGAGAAATAAAGAAAAGGCTCTTTGGGCAAAGGGTTCGATTTAAAGTCGGTCACAATGGGAAATGCAGAAGCAGGAGTTTCAGGCCCCTGGTTGCAGTACCTTCTCAATCAGGAGGCAAAGAGTAGACAGGGAGTAGGGGCTGGGCTATAAAATATCACACCCCATCTCCTGTGACCCACTTGCCTCAGCATGGCTCTACCTCCTAAAGGTTCCACAACATTCCAAAACAGCATCATCAGCTGGTGGTGATCACATACACATGAAACCTGCGGGAGCATTCCACATTCAAATTCCAACAAAGCTAATGGGAGACATGTCTGTGAGCCCTTCTCAAGCATGGTCAAGTTTCCAGTGTTCTCTGTCTTACCTCAGAGCCTTCTGGCCTCTGTACTCAGGGATGAAGGACTCTGTATCCTTGCATGAAAGCCAAGAGGGGATGGAAGGGAAAGTTCGGGAAGGGCAGTGTGCTCACACGCACTGAGAGGAGACGTGGAGGGTCGGGGGACACACCAATGACCAAGAGACCCAGGGATCTCTCAGCAGCTATAGCAAACAGCCACATGACCAAGAGACCCAGGGATCTCTCAGCAGCTATAGCAAACAGCCACATGACCAAGAGACCCAGGGATCTCTCAGCAGCTATAGCAATCAGCCACTCCACATACCTCTGTTTTTCCTCTGTGTTTTTACTAACATAAAATAATTTTGACCATATCATTACATTGAATAGAAACTATTCATTGTATTAGAGTCTAGGAAATGGCACTGGATACCTGTCTTTACCTCTGTTCGTGAGCCTGGGGCTGAAGGAAGGGATGGACTCTTTAGGGAGACTGTGATGGAGGTGGGCCTTGCTTTGGAAGTCCATGGTGCTGTCAGCAGTGGAGTGTCCTGGAGTTAGATTGCTTCCTCTGAGGGCACTTCCTAGCTAATGATGGAGAAGTCACTTCTAATTGGCTAAGTAGTTGAAGTCCAGGTTTAAGGCAGTCATCTCAATATACCAGGGAATCAAGAGAGACAATACAGTGCTTAGTAATCAGATTTGGTGAAGAACATTAGTGTCGGAAGTAACTATGTTTGTGTCAGAGAGGGCAATCAACTATATGAGGAGACCCCAGCTTCTGACTGCCAGGCCAGCTTTCAGTTGTTGTCAGTGATATCAAAGATCACAGGCTTAAAGCCTGACTATGCCAGAGGGGCAGTGTGATTACATGGATAGACACTGTAGATCACGCACTGTGGGAATGAATGACAGCACCTCAGTGGAGGCATCAGTTGGGACCCAATATGGCTATTAGTGCCTGGATTCTCTACCCTGCCAACACTGTCTTTGGGGCTGGGATTTATCATACAGCCACCACCTGAGTACCAGCATTTTTTCTTCTCAGAGCATCTGAGATCCCCAGATTCTATATGATTCAAGGATTAGAAACTACAAGGCCTTTTAGCTGGGAGGATGAAGGGACTGATATGCGTGCTATGACAGGGTGGTTAATGACAGCTCTGGTCACTCCCACATGCCTGCTCAGGTCTGACCCACAATAATAACCCCAGATGGCCAGGGCCTGTCTGTGCCTGACAGGATTGGCATCCTTGCACTTTTGGCTGTCCTTGAACATGCCTGCTCATTTTGTTTAAATGAAATCTACTTGTCTCAGAGCTGAATCATCCCTGGGAGAAGCACAAAATCTGATTTCCTCCATTTCTGGAGAGGCTTGGTCAGTGCCGGGACTGAGGTGGAATGGTTTACTCTGGCTGTGCTTTGTAAATGCCCCCCTCTCAGGTAGCAGGGCTTTTCCATGTATAATTCCTCCATCACTGCCCACAAGGTCTGATGTGGCCTCCCTTACTCATCTACAGAACGGGGTGCTGGATGGCCACCAGGATTTGGCATACTTGAAGGAGTATTGTCCTCCATAGAATTTCTTTGCCTGGAGTAGATGCTCAGGGCTCTACATGGGGCTCTCAAAAGAAGCAAGCCACAGCTAGGATGGCTAGAGGAGCAGCCACATTAAAACTGAGAAGGGATATAGGATCAGACCAGGAGGTTGCTGGGTACCCAGTTGAAGAGATGAACTCGACATTCACATGGAGAGTTACTGGTAAAGGCTTAGGCTATGGGTGGAGCAAATGACGCTTGGGGTAGAGAACTACTTGGAGATGATATTCTTCACCCAGACACAGCAGGTGACCGTCACCAGATGCTGCAAGCCAAGGTTGCTGTCTTGCCACTCCATCTGGGAAATCTTTCTCGATTTGTCTACAGGGTTGTTTTCCCATTTTGACCAATGGAAATCTCAATACTACGAAAACCCAAGCTCCTGGAGCTCCAAACAGGCTACCTATTTCTCCTGCATGGGGGATTTCCCTATACCCACATCCTATTCAACACTAGCTCCTCATAACACAGTACTATATGGAGTCTGCAGCCTCAGGACCCTCATACTAGCCAGCCATTGCCTGGAAGATTACTCCTCAACACAGGCTTCAACATGATAGCAGTATCTGTCAAGATAGCACACTCCCTCTCCAGTCACCTCTAGCCTTGTGGCTCCCTCTCAGGGTCTGGGTTCAGAAGAAACAACCCCAGTTTCCCCCAGTATGGAAGTGATGAGATAGCTTGGAACTCAGTCAGCAGAGATGGTGAGCAGGGAACTCAACTGCCATCTCTAGAAAGAGATGCTAGAAGTAGAAAAAGGACCACTCACTTTGGTTCATGAAGAACATTGTCTACACTCTCAGGATTCTGATAAAGGCAGATGATCTTGAACAGTGAATTAATTAAAGAATGGGGGCAGGGCTAGAAGCACTGAGACTGTCCCACTGACATGGGCAGCAGCAGGTCACCTAGATAGTGGATGGACATGCTCTTGTCCTATGGATATCAGGACATGTGACAATGGTCACAGAGTGTGGATACAGAGAGGACTGAGGACACATGTCACAGTGAGATGCAGGGGGAACATTGCAGGATGTGGCCTGAATGTTACTGAGGAATCCAACCATTTGAGACCAAATCAAGTAAAATGCTAGATAATCAAAGAAGCATCAGGTGACACTGTGTGAGGGTGGTGACACTGCCAGGAAAAGCAACAATGAGTGGCATGGGTCTCTGGACTCCTAGAGTAGGCAGCAAGCCAGCCTGGCCCTGCACATGAGACTTGTCATGGCCATGGGTGAGATGACTGAGTTGGCTTATCACTGTAAATTGTAGCTAGGATATGAGCGTCTTTTTTTCCTCCTTAATGGATGGCAAGTTCCTCTGAGAAGCTTTGTACATGTCTTTACACTCCTTCTTATACCTCAAGATCTCCAAAAATCTAGATAGTCTGTCACTGTTGAGTGTGTGACCTACTTGATAGCTATCCTCAGACCTCTCTGAAGGACTCTTCTCATATGGTCACCACAGTAGAATGTGCCTCTCTGGCTGAGCTGGGTGAGTCTGGCAACAGTTCAGTCCATCACTGCTCCAGATACACCTGGAGGAGTCACCCTCCCAGAAAGCCCCTGCTCTGTATGGTTTCAATAATGTACCAAGTGCTCAGTCATAAAGAATAGTCCTATGTGGACATGGATGCCCTCACCAAGGAAAGAGTTTGTGTAATATACAATAAGAATTTTGATTATTAAAGATAAAATTGTTTATTAAGAAAACCTCTCTGGTACAATGTACATATACACACTTGTGTTGGTTGAAGCAGGTTCTCACCCAGGAATATCTTAAGGGTGTGGATTAGTAACCTTTATGTCACTGTGACCACAGTCCTTACAGAACAGTTTACTCAGGCTTGTGACTTCAGAGGGCTTTAGTCCATTCTGGTGGGGAGCCCATGGCAGGACAGCTCAGTCCACAGTGACGGGATTCTATAGCCATTCATACTACTATGGAGCTGCAAACAAACCAGGAAACAGGTTACATATGTCATTTAAAGGATTGCCCCGGTGACCTACTTTCTCCAGCTAGGCAGTATCTCTGGAAGTTTCACAGCATCCCAAACAAGCTCTGTGAACTGCATAACACGTGCTCAAAACAGGAGACCTGAACGGAACTGAAACATGAGTGAATTTTGTTTTGTTAACTTAGTTTTCCTCCCTTCCTACCTTAGGCTCTATACCCCATTGTATCGCTATAACTTTTTCTAAGTATGTATCAGATCTGATCTTTGCCCTCAGGGTAACATCCAGGCTCTAACCACCTGAGAGTCCACTGTTTGAGTCTCAGCCATCTCAGAGTCCCCTGCATGAGCCGCTGTGTGTCTACTTGTTCCCAGCCTCCCATGAGCACTTCCACTTTTCACTTAAAAGGATTGTCCGGTCCCTTTAAATCCCACCTTCTTTATAGCTTGTGAGTGCTAGCCTTTACAACAATGTGCAGCCCATCCTAGAGCATCCTCCTCTATCCCTCCCTAAGCCTGGATGAGTATCTTTATTTCAGAATGGTCCTTGAGAACCTCTTAGTTCCCATCACCTGTGTTACCCAAGACCTGGGACTTTCTTATACCAGGATCTTGATTTATTTTCTCTCCATTCTTAGCACACAGCATGTGGCCAAGGCAGAGTCGATATTAAGTCAATGTTTTTAAATGAACAAATTATTTTTAAATGACTTAAACGTTCCCTTGTTTATCAGCTGAGAATCTGGAAGCAAGAACTCAGTGGCAATGTGCCGATGCTTAGGTGTTGGCTTCTATTTCTGTCCTCTCATTAAGAAAACCAGAGCTTCTTGGAAGTCAGCTGATTGGAGGGCTAAGGCCCACAGTGTACAAGAGAGACCTGGAGCCCTGGGAAAACCAGCAAGTGAGGTAGTGCCATCAAGGCAGGATATGAAACACAGCAGAGACTTAGAGACTAGAGTCCTACAACAGATCTCTATACAGTTGGATTTAGCAACAAAAATGAGGTAGCACAGAATAGTTACTGGGGAGATGAGCATACATGTATGCGTCCTCACAGCTATAAAAAAGGGCAGAATAAAGAAGTCACTGTGACAGATGGAAGGATCATCTACCAGAAGGATTCCAAATCACTCATAGAGGCAGAATATGATCTCCTATGTGGGAAATGCACATGGCTCCTGCCAAAATGCACGGTATGCATGGTATGGAGAAGTGACCTACCTGTCCAGGGAAGACTGGGCATGTGCCTCAGCCTGAGTCCCATTGTTAATGAATCACAAGGATGGTGTAGACTCAGGATACAATGTGCTGAAGTAGCATGTTGGCTCTGTGGTCATCCTCCAGGCTGGAGGACTTCTATAAAAAGCCAGACCAACACATTTTCCAAGGACCAAGGTAATCAGAAACAAGGAGAATCTGGGAAAATGACCCAGTATAGAGGGACCTTAACAGACATGAGACTCCGTGTACCATGGAATTCTAGGATAAAAAAAGATTGAGATAGATAGATAGATAGATAGATAGATAGATAGATAGATAGATAGATGGAACGAACTAGAAAATGTCATCCTGAGCAAGGTAACCCAGACCCAAAAGAACATGCATGACAGGAGCTTAGCATGACTGTCCTCTGAGAGGCTCTACCCAGCCGCTGACTGAGACAAATGCAGATACTCACAGCAAGGACTGGATGGAGGTCAGAGACCCCTACGGAAGAATTAGGGGAAGGATTAAAGGAACTAAAAGGGATGACAACCCCATGGAAAGACCAACAGTGTCAACTAACCTGGACTCCTGGGACTCCTAGAGACTGAACCACCAACCAAAGAGAAGCCCCGGCACATATGTAGCAGAGGACTGCCTTGTCTAGCCTCAGTGGGAGAGGATGTGCCTAATCCTGTAGAGACTTGATGCCCCAGGGTTGGGGGATATCTAGGGGACCACCCTCTCAGAGGCAAAAGGGAGGGAAGATGGGGGAAGAACTCTGTGAGGGGGTACTGGGAGGGAACAACATTGGGGATGTAAATAAATAATATAATTAATTAATAAAAAACAAAATCCAAATGATCTGGGGGCTTTGGTTCAATATGGTGGGCTAATTTTTTATGGCACCACATCAAGCTTACTGATGTTAGATTTCAATGATAAAAGACACATGGGGGTTCCTGGGGGAGGGGAACACTCACTCAGAGGCAAAGGGGATGGGGCATTGGGTGAAGAACTCTGGGAGGGGAGACAAGGAGGGAGGCAACATTTGGAATATAAATAAATAAAATAATTAATTAAAAATGACACATGGAAGTGGGTATAAGACTTTTCTGCAATATTCTTCTGCATTTTCTATAAATCTGTAAAGTACCATAAAATGTAACCTACCTAAAGAATAGAAAGAAGACTGTTAGCTATTAATTTTAGAATATCAGCTGAAAGTCTGCTAAAACCAGCCTATTGCTGGGCTTTCTACACTGCTGTGGCCTGGCCTGCAGGCCTCTGAGAACATCTAGAAGAATCCTCTCAGCATTCAAGATATGATGGTGAAATACCCCCTCCCTATCCTACAGGCAGCATGGATCATGGGAGGGTCCCGGAAGATGCCAGAAGAATTGTAGTGTTGTCCATCTGGAAATTAAATTTCCCCATATTTTTTTGTAGTAATTTCTCTGTTTTTTTTTTTAAACTGTTGATCATTTCAGCACACTCCAGGCTCAGAATCAAATGCTAACAGCAGCTCTATTGAATATCTTTCTCCAGGTGTCAGCGTTTTCTACTTGGGAGAAAGAATTGCATAAAATTGTGTTTGACCCTCGATATCTCCTGCTAAACTCTGAGGAACGAAAACAGGTAATGCTGGGGCCAGGAGAGATGGCAGCTAGAGACAGAGCTGAAAGGCTGCTAGCTAAGTCTGCTGCCAGTCTGAGAGCTTGGGAGGGAAGTTGGAGGTAGAGGGGAGTCTCGTGCATGGCACTGTTCTGTCCTGCTGTCTGGTTGTGACCCCTGCAGGGAAGGACTCTAAGATCAAACTGCAAAGCTTGGAGCATCAACCCCATTCCTAATGCCGCACTCAGTGTGTTGATGACACCACTCTACCTAAAGTGATATACTGTCATAGGAAAACCAGGAGTGGCCGGAGACCAGAGTCAAAGAAAGTAAATGATACTGGTCTAGAATACATGTGGCAGGAAGAGTCAGGGTTGGGCTGGAGTGGGTGCTACCAGGCTCTTCAGAAGAATGGCTTGCCAGGGATCTGCTTAGGTTTATTTGTGAAATAGTCCATAGAGCCAACTCTGCCTTTCTAGGTTATGTAGACAGAGGGCTGACTGGGAGGCAGGAGAGGATGCTGGAGGTAGTCTGGGAGGGGCTAAGGACACCACCCCTTAGCTGTGGCTGTGGAGCAGAATGCAGGTAAGGGCTGAGGACAGAGTGCTATACCTGTAGTCACTGAGCTGCCAGACTCCTCTTGAGGCCTTGTCACTCCCCTGCCCCAACCTCATGTATGCTCAGACACAAAACAACTGCAAAAAAAGGGAGGAGCTTCAGAGTTAGCAGAGAGGAAGGGTTGTCAGGGATCTCCAGGAACCTACTGATGTGTGAGCTGGCAGATTCTTATCAAGATTGGGCTAAGTCGGGGAGAACGAAGTTTTAGATTGAGCCTGTCGCTGGCTATAAGCAGACTCTGAGATGGGGATGGGGGATGGGGATGGGGGATGGGGTGAAGAATTCTGGGAGGGAGGGATCAGGAGGGAGGCAACACTGGGAATATAAATAAATAAAATAATTACTTAAAAAAGACACATAGAAACAGGTATGAGACCTTTCTGCAATATTCTTCCACATTTTCTATAAATCTGTAAAGTACCATAAAATGTAACTTACCTATAGAAAGAGGACTATTAGCTATTAATTTTAGAATATCAGCTGAAAGTCTCTAAAACCAGCCTATTGCAGGGCTTCCTACACCACTGTGGCCTGGCCTGCAGCCCCCAAGTGGTCTCAGCCAGCTGGGGACCTTTTGTCTCTCCTACTCCTTAACTAAAATCTCTTCCTCTATCAGGCTGGATATAGAGCCAGGAAGCCCAGGAGTATCTTGAACTAGCCACCTAGAATCTCCAACTTTGTCTTGTATAAACTTGGAATGGATTCTTTTCATGAAGTTTTTGTGAGGACACTAAGTCCATGATGCAGTGAGCTGAGTTTGGGCTACATGTATATTCTTCTATACATAAAGAAAACTGTAGATTTTAATAATTGATACAATGTCACCATTTTGTTGCATTATTAAAAAGCAAAAAGTTCAATTGTTCTTTGTAGGAAAGAAAGCTCATCTACACGGTAAGATGCTGTGAGCTCCTAAGGCAGGCTCGCCTTGTGTGTGAAAAGTCATTAGAAACAGTTAATGTGTTAAGCCAGCCTATAAATATACACGTTGTGCTTTAGCAAATAGTCATTTTTGTTTGGAAGCTGTTTTTGCTTTCTTTTTGGTATGTGACCAGTTGTTTTCTGCATGCCATTGGTATGTTTTAGAGACTAGCATCATTTTAGAAGAAGCCAAAAGAAAAGCCCTGTTTAGTATGAGGTCTTCCAACCACCTCAGTTTGATGCTTAAGTTACGTCTCTAAACAAGTCTTGGAGAACAAGAGCCCAGGTAGGAAGGAGCTGGTTCATGGGTTGAATATTACTAACCATCATCCACTTTCTGGTGTCTAGGGGCAGAACCTACTGTATCAGATCAGCCCAGGAAGCTGGAGAGACTGGGCTTCCAGAGACCCTGGTTAGGAGGGTAGATGCCATCCTGAGAAGGCTGTTGTGATTGTCATTGATTGGGTAGTCAATACTTGCCTAGGCACGTTCTTCTACATCTTGAATCATCTTACACCAAGAGTCCGCTGTTTAGTCAAAAAATTTCAGTTGTTCCTGTGAAATCACCAAGGGAGATGTCAGTTCTATCTTAATGTGCTACAATGGGAAGGGAGCAAGCCTCGTGCTCCTCATGAACTAGGCCCTCCTGAGAACATCCTGGCCCAATGCCCATCTCTGCTGCAGTTGTATGACCAGTGGCACAGCAACTGCATGAAAGAAAAGCAGTGCCTGGGGCCTCTCTCGGAAAGCACAGTCCAGATTACAAATGGATTGGAGAGCAAGCATCTGATAGAATCTGCAGAGCCCTCCCATGGCAGTATTTTCGCAGGAGAAAGCTAAGGCTCCTGGTGTGAAGTTATCCAGGCTGCAAAGGAGATGGAGTGAACCTAAACAGAGAGCCAGGCCTGGGGAACGCTAATAAGTCCAGTTTCTATGGTAACGAGAAGTGTTTCATTTTATTACACCAGAACCCACAGAAAACGAGATAACGGCCAGTGCTCTCTTTTAAAAAGTCATGCTCCAATTTGGGTAAAACTGGTGTAATTTGTTAGAGGGGAAATATACCTGCTATGTTGACTTATGGCAGCTTACATAAAGCAATGCAGGAAAAAGAGAGAGAAAGGGGAGTAATTTGATAAGGTGGATAAATGGTCCTAGGCAGGGAGGTAGATGGGCATTTCTCATAGGCTCTGACCCCAAAGCCAGCCAGCTTCTCTGCCCACATTTAAAATTAATAGAGCAAAACTTAGCTGATGATAGAGCCACTCGCTTTTATTTGGCTAACAGCCCTGCATTTGCTTCTTCTCTCTGTTTAAATTAGAGGACTGCTGGAGAGCACACTGCACTATTTGCCTTGAAGGTAAAATAACCCAATCATATTCTTACTTAAATGTGTGTGCACACGGTCAAAATTTAAGTTGTACTTGTGAATATTTCACTTTAGCGCTGCTGAGGCCTCTGGAGGCTAGTACTGTTCCCTGCATAACATCCTGTAAGAGGTTCACTATTAAAGCATAGACTGGAGACAAGAGCATGGCACTGGCATCAGGAAGCTGAAGCAAGCGGATCAAGAGTTCCAGGCCACCAAGGACAACATATTAAGACACTGTTTCCTCCCTCTTAAAATATCAGAAACAAAACAGAAAGATATAAAACAGTAAAATAGCATCAGATAGAGACAGTGGTGGCTTTAAGTGGACCATCACTTCCCCTTCCTCCACCATCCCCTGGCAGGGCTGCTGTGGACCAGTCAATACCTCTCAGATCTACGTGGATTGATACAGAGCTGTAATAGACTGTACCAGTGAAACAGCATTTGGGTTTTTATTGATGGTTCTGTTTATGTTTACATAAATACTTAAATGATCTTCTGTTTATTTTTTAGTGTTCAGGATGCTTAGATTGCATTATGATTTGAACTACTTTGTCCTTCTTCCTTGACTTTATGGTCTGCAAGTGACAAGTTTTCTAATGTTAGAGCAATGAGTAGCCTCCCTCCCTCTGACAAAGGGAGAGCATTGAGGCTGTGCATGTAACTCAGTTGACAGAATACTTGTCCAGAATGCATGAAGTCAGAGATGACATCCCCAGCACTGCATAAGCCAGGCACAGTGGCAGACACCTGCAATCCTCACACTCAGGAGGTGGAGGCAAGAGGATCAGAGCTCATGGCAAGTTCAAAGCTAGCCTAGAATACATAATACCCTGTCTCAAACAAGGGAACAAACAAGTAACAGCAACGAGAGAACATTCTATGGGAAGCAGCAAAAAGAAGTTCCATAATCCTATATGGTGCCTGGCTTCCAAAAGAGAACAGCCTGCTCTGGAGTATTGAATACTCTCTGCACACCAGACAGTATTTTCATGCCCTAGACTTGGAACAGAGTTTGCTATTTGGTTGTTCAAAATACTTGGGTCAGGTTTCATCCTTCGTAATTTCTACCCTGATGGTTGGTACAACCTAGATACTATTTGACATCCTTGAGGGAGGCCCCTTGTCTACCCTGAGCCTTCCTCTTGCCCCAGGGTCCCACATGTAGAAGTGAGGTTTCCTGGAAAGTAGACTGGAGCTTGGAGATGCCAGAGTTCTTCATGTTTACAAGTTCGTGTCATTTTTAGAGATTCAGAGGCCCGTTACAGAACCATAGAAGTCAGTATTGCAGATTAAGCATCACGTGGATGCTTTGACAATGATGTGAGTGCTGGTAGGTTATGTGTCCTATGAACGTCATTCAGAGTCCAGACTGCAGGGGGAGGTGCAGACAGAGTGGCTCCTAGCTTTCAGAGCACAACAGAGCTTTCCAAATCCACTCCAAGACCCTGAGCTGGGCTGATTGGCCTAGAAGTGCCACATGTATAAAGGGAGAACACTGGGCCTTGTGGGAATTGAGGCTACATTACTTGGAGGTCTCAGTTTTGTAGGCAGTATCACAACAGGAGCTTTGCTTACAGATCCTGTAGCAATGACAAAGAACCACCTTCCTCAGATGCTGGGTTTCTGTGCTGGCTTTGGCATAGAAGGTTTAATTTCTAGTATTCAATTTCATGATGACTTTCTTCTGTGCATTTGTTTTAAGATATTTGAGCAGTTTGTCAAGACAAGAATAAAAGAAGAATACAAGGAAAGGAAAAGTAAATTGCTGCTAGCCAAAGAAGAATTCAAGAAACTTCTAGAAGAATCTAAAGTATCACCCAGGTATGAAGGGAGACATATACCAGGCATTTTCTGTGTCCGGAAATGTGTCATGATTGCAGAACTTACTTCATTATATATACCAACATTTTAAAGACATTGAAATATTTACAGAAAATACCTGTTAGCAACAGAAGCCCCTTGGGAACCTGGTACTTCTCAGTCTGGCAGACAGTGTGATATACTAAGTAAATCTCCCATAGTGATTATGTTTCTGCTACAAAGTTCAAAAGGTCAGCAAAGCCTGACTCTACAGTCTAATGATCCTAACTCTCTCTTCTCAGGGGCAGGGTTATAGGAGTGCTCAGGGCCACACCTAGTTTACTACATAGGACCCAAATGCAAGTCCTTTGGGTCAGGTTTCATCCTTCATCATTTCTACCCTGATGGTAGAAATTACAAATGCAAGTCACTCTTAACTGTAGTGGCAGCTCTCCAGCCTATATATTTTTATTTTAAATGGTAACTAGCAATATAATATTTGGAGTGTATATTAGTTGCTCCTTTCTGTGATGACTTGGGTTTCCATAGTATGGTCTCTAATGTGTTTGGTCCATAATTTAGTGTACAACTAACACTGGCTGCATGGTGATCCACAAACCACTCTTCCTGTCTGGAGGACTTTCTGAATTAGAAAAAGTGTGTGTGGCTTGGATGTCAGGAAATCCTAAGGAAAAACCAAATGTGTGTCTGATCATCTGAAAACGTGGCTTCCAGTCAAAGAACCTTGAGTACTTGGCCCAGCTCTGACCTGCTCATCTACCCAGGAGTGGTCATGAGAGGGAGGCAAGGTTGAACTGAGGAGTTAGGAGCTGATCCTGGAACCTTGTTTAAGTTCTGGCCTGGCCTGGCCCAGGGATAAGATGCTGGATATCCGTGTGTTTTTATGATCTCATCTGAATGTAACCAATCATACTGATCTCAAAGAGTAACAGAAGAGACAGTACAGGGTCCTGCTGTGTGGCTCTTACTTCCTGACCAGCACAGGACACTCAACAGTGATAGCTGGCACCCTTACTGCTCATTGGTAAGATGCTAGTGACAAGCCTGAGGTCCCACAGTGTGTCATGAAGATAAGAGGAGGATACAGAATGAACTGAGCAAGTTGAAGAAAAGTCTCACATACAACCCACAAACACACACCCATTACACACATTATACACACACCTCACATCACACACATCTCTCACCATACACACACACACACACACCACACTCCATCATATCACCTCCACATTACAAGTAACCCACCACACATACACCAACACACACACACACACCCCCCACCACCACCACCACAATCACCATATACAGCACATACTCATACAGCCCACAAATACACAAATATATATATATATATATATATATATATATATATATATATATATATA
>NW_021620455.1:19314-69314 GCF_004785775.1 Grammomys surdaster | reverse complement strand
TCCTCCACATGGCTGAGGCACACTGGACTGTTATTTTCCCTCCTCTTCCATGATGCTTTTCTGAAGAGATTCCCCAAATGTGATCTGAGTGGGAGCAGCATTGCTTGTCAACTACGAGGCCTTAACAAACGTGCAATGCTAGCTGCAGCTGCAACCACTAGAGGAAGAAGCAGAGTTGAGGAGATGGAGAAGGAAGGACAGAAGTGAAGATGAGGGAAACCAAAGAAAGAAGCTTTCCTTTCAGAGGACATATTAAGGAAATGCCCCTGCAGGCAGAGCAGACAGCTGGCAGCTAGATGCAGAAAGAAAGGGAACAATGAGGAACCAAATCCTAGGGCCACCCTTTTAACAACCATGTCTGTATACGCGTGTCATTTGTCCATAAAAGGCTATAAGCTGCAATAATTTAACACAGTAATTGGATGTGTGGAGGAAATGTAAACTTCTCTATAAAGATAACGACCAAGAACGGCAAGAGTTTCCTGAGTGGAGAGTGATTTCCTATGCACACTGAGTGCTCAGAACCAACCATCCTCCACAGTGGGGACTCTGGGTGGCAGGCACAGCAAAGCTGTGACTGGGAGGAAGACTGGTTGGCTAATACCAGATCCTGGGCTCTTGGACCCTCCATAGCTGCCATTCCTGGTAGTTCCATGTGGGAGCTGGGCAGGTTGGGACCACTGCCTCTCCAGGTTCTGGCGTTGTTTCAAAGACCTGGAACTATTATCACCCCTTAAGATCCTATGGTTGGCAGGTCTGTCTTCACTATCAGGTAGTGCTGGACTCTATGATTTCCTCCAGAAGATCCCTGGTTTGGCAACTGGAGGTTTTCTGCAGGGAGAACCAAGAACTGCCATGGTTAGACTTTCAATGTCAGCAGAGACTAGAGAGCCAAGCTGATAGTGGTATCTCTACCCCAGATCACAAGGGTCCAGTCAAATTCCATGTTAAAGGACCCAAAAGATTGCCTCAGCACTCTCTGGGTCTCTGGCTTCCCAAAGAAGACCAGGGCTCCCAAGAAAGAGTGGGTACCAACTAGGGGAAGAAAAGATGGAAGGCTTTCTTTACTGCACAGCTCCAGTATATATGGAGCACTGTAGCAGAAGGAGGCTCAGAGAGCAGAGGCGTTCATGGCTACAGCAGCATCAGAGATAGGCCTCCCGAGGCCAGAGTGTGTAAGTGAAGTCAGGTCACAGCCCTACAGGACCCAGCCCCTCAAAGCCAGTTGGGCTGCAGAGGTCCTGTCCCTGGGACCTTGCTTGTCATACTGAGGTAAAATAGGACTCATTATCTGGGAAGATGTCTCAGAAATGTCTTTCTTTATCTTTCAGGACCACATTTAAAGAGTTTGCAGAGAAACATGGCCGGGATCAGAGGTTTCGTCTTGTTCAGAAGCGAAAGGATCAGGAACACTTTTTCAACCAGTTCATACTTATCCTAAAAAAACGGGACAAGGAAAACAGACTAAGGCTCCGGAAGATGAGATGAGTCTGTGCAAATGCAATATGACAGCAGCGGGCAGCTGAGTGCGTGCTTGGGGGGACTTAAGTGACATTGGCCGGCTGTTCTGCCCAGTTCAGGTGGCTGGGGCGCTGGATGTTCTCAGAGAATTACTGTTTCATATTGAAGCTCCCTCTTTTGTACATTGTTCCCCGTTTAATGCATTTCTAATTGCCATGAGATGTTGAGTCTTTAAGTGTTTTAATTATGCAAATTACTTGTAATATACACAAATTATAAACCCACTGCAGGTTTGTGGCAAAGCAGCAGCAGGAAATGTGGATAATCATCTCAAGGTGTTGCCTCCACTCCAAAGGACTGTCTAGAACTTCCCCGAGATTTTTGTGAATCACCCCCTTTTGTGCAGGCCTCCCGTGGTGTTCCTAGATCAAGGCCCCTTGTTTCCTGAGTAGTAGAAATGGGTTTCATTATTCATCACAGTGACAACCAGACATTTGACACCCGTGTGAATTGTGGTCACCTGCAGGTGACTTAAGAGTGACTAGCTTCTTTGAAGGTGTATCCCAGCCAGGAGAAGGGAGCCATGCTGGCTGTCAGAGGTCCTTCCTACGAAGAATTATTTTGTACAGAATCATCATATTACTATTTGAGTTATTTTTATTGTATGCCCAGAGTTTGCATGAGATTTTTCTCATCATCTTTGTATAAAAATTTTAAATTTTTTTTAACCAATAAATATTTTAAACCAGCATGTTTTCTGTCTGAGGCACGCCTCACTATCTTAGACAGCAAAAAGTGAATCAAATAAAGACTTCCAATTTCAGAAGACTGCAGACGGAGGTAAGTGCATGCCATGCTGTGTCAGTGCTAGAACAGATCCTACTTCCTGGTATGGACTGGGGCTCACCGTGGTGGAAATCTCAGCAGACTAGTTTTTCAAATTATTGAATGTTAGCTTATTTATTTCAAGGCTATGGAGTCCCTCTTCAAAGACAATGCCCTTGTTCCCTGCTGACCAATGACAGCCCCCTCACCTGCCTTCTTCGTGGTCTCACATATGTTAGACTGCACTTGGGTGTGGTAGCGTCTACATCATGCTCGCTTGATGAGCTCTGGTCCTAACATCTATGCCTTTCAACCATGCAAGTCTCTCCAGGGTGACTCATGGCCTTTGTTTAGGTTCTGCATAGCAGGGGATCTATAGCCCAGCTGGCCCTGACCTCAGAGAGGTCAGTCAGTATGCCAGTGAACAGTCATAGCTGGAGACCACCCTGTGATTTAAACAGGACTTTTTAAAGAAAGAATTGATAATACCACAGGTGTCTGGGGTTATGAGGTCCGGATCCAGGTACAAACGAATAGTGTAATGATAGATGACTGGAACAGCTATTCCCTATCTGAATAGAGGCCTTTGGCCATGGCTGTGGTACAACCTGACTAGAGAGGGTATAGCCCTGACTCAGTGAGAGATAAGCCAAGTATGGTCATGCTGGCAAGAACCTGTTGGAATTTCACCCCAGAGCCTAGGAGAACCACGCATGTGTCTGTTTCATTGGGAAAACTCTATTCCAATCTGCCTAGGCAAGGTGTCAGGGTAGGGATGTTGCTGCCACTAGGAGGTGCTGCCTTCTGAACCTTTGGGACAGGGGCTAGAGAAACAATGGAGGCCTGGGTGGGGAGGGGGTGGCTTGGAGGATGAAGCCTACATGGTCCCTGCATTTGGACAAAAGCAGTTCTTACTTCCACATGGGATAGCATCCATGTAAATGTGACTGAGGACTCATTTGCCCAGTGAGATTGGTACTTGAGCACAGAACATACCTGCAGCCTGAATGGAGTTCTTAAATGTCTCTTACCCACCCCACATAGTTAGGAATGCGACCAATGTGAGCATGCCCTGTAAAGTGGTAACAGTGGGGGCAGGGATGGGTCTGAGCACCTCTGGAAGCCATCAGTCCACTCACTCCCAGTTCTGGGCTTGCCCCTGTAAATGTGGATCACTCATCTGTACCTACACCTCTGTTGTAGTTGGACTCCTTGTCATCTGATGACAGCAGGAAAAGTACAAACTTTGGGCCCCTTTGCTCCTAGATGCCTCCGGGTCTAGAAACAGTGAAAACAGAATGGACATGGGAGGGGAAGAGAGAGCTGGTGTTGGTTATATTTCCTTCCCTGATCATCCTGGGGGCTCCAGGTCAAAACTCTCTGGGCAACTGTCACACAGTGGGAGCCTATAAGTCGAAGGCTAGCATTGCTGCCCTTTTGACACCTCATCTACTGAGAACTTTGCCATCCCCAGCTGTAACTCTGGTTCTGGTTCTGCTGTAATCACTGCTCCATTTGAACCTTATCAATGATGCTTGTTTAGGAACCATCTGCTTACTGTCAGGCCTGACCTGTGTCATCACCACTGATACCAGCACTGCTATTGTCATACACAGCAGAGTGGGTGTCACAAAGTCAGTCATATACAGAGATTGGGACTACACAATAGCATCCGAATTGCTGTCAACAGAACGTGAAGAGGGTCCTATGTTTCCAGCCTCAGTGAGGGACACAGTACAGGGCAATAACTCATAGTCACCCCTGACCTGTAAGAAAGTGGCCAGGATCTTCATCTACATATGTGGGAGCTAACAGTTTTTGTGTACATAAACATGACTATGATTCTAAGAAACTCAGAAACAGCTTCTCTATATTCATGCCCATCTGTGGATCGTTGGGCACGTATACGACGCAGATGAGTTCAGCTGTAATCAGATAGGAGCCCAGGGAGAGGGGGGTGCTCTACAGATCCACAGGCATATGCATGTCAGCGACATTTGAGTCCTCTGCCTCCATGGAGGGCTGCAGGTGTGGCTTACTTTTTGCAATCTTTAAGGCATTCCAGAAACACAGCAATCTATCGTGGCTGCTCCTCTTGCTGCTTCCTTTATGTTCTGCCAGTGTCTCGGTAATTCTAAATGCCAGTAACGTGACAAGGGGTGAGCGCCATAGTCACCTCTCTGTGTTAAATAATAAATAATCATAAATAATACATCCGCTGCCTGAGTCAATCCATCAGCTGACATCGAGTACTCCCAAAGCACAAGTGTATTGGAAGGCCAGGCAGTCTTCCTGCTGCAGCTGCTGATGCAACTTCAGAAAGTAGCTGTGGTCAGTGGCATGCCTGCCTTCCCGATCTCCATGTGGGGGGGTGTGCCTTTGACCACCCTGATTTTCTCCCAAAGCTTTCCCAAGAAATCTGCACCCACTCCTAACCTCACTGCTTCAACCCAGGCTGCTGAGTTCCCTACCCACAGTGCCCTTTCCATATCTCTACCCGACAGTTCTCAGCTTCTCACTGGTAGTGAGAGTTATCTCTTCCCTGTCACACTAGAACTTCCTGTCTAGTGCAGATGCCCCTCAAGGAACTCAACCCCTGACTCTGCTCATTCTGAATGTCCTATGTGACCACCCAAGAAGAGAGACCCTGGAACTCCTTGGCTTTGGGTAGCAGTGGTCAGAAGGGGAGCTTAGAAACCATTGGCAGACATTGCTAGGATAAACTAACTGGGGTGGACTGTTGTCCCAGCAGCCTCTGCATGGGTAGCAATGACGCATTCCTTCAGCCTAGTTCACCAAGAGCTCTGGCCTTTCTCAACATCTGCTGTTCTTTCTTTCATTCAAATGCACTGCTGTAAACAAACGCCTTGAGACAAGAACACTGTTCATTTGTGTTATTTCAAAACCTCTAAGCTTTGCTTTGTTTCTAATTTTTTTCCACCACTCAGTAAAGCATGACCTGGGTCAGAGACTCCAGATAATTCACAAAATGTCTCAGGAAAATAAACTGGTAACTTGCTGGGCTGCCCCAGTGACCCCCTCTGCAGATGCTAAGCTGGGGCAGGCAGTTCCAGTGACACTGAGCTAGTTGTGGACAATAGCCATGGTGGGTGCCAAAGGATGAGAGTGTCCAAACTCCTTAGGAGAGCAGGATTGGAGGCAAATAGCTTGCTGAAATTTTGCAGGTTTGTGTCATATGATATAATCCTTCTCTGTTGGGACTCTGGCTCCAAAGCCTTTAAGTCCTATGAGGTGAGGATGGCCTGGAACCCACCACTGAGGACTGAGTGAGGCAAGAGACAGGAGTATGGGGCATGATAGCTGTGTGAAGAGCACTTGCCAGCCAATTGGTGGTTGATCTGTGGGTCATTTATTTATCATTTAATCTGGTGCTCATGTGGCTGTCAAGGGAAACGTGTGGAGTCCATTTCCTTCCATCGTGTGGGTCCTGGGGAATGAACTGAGGTTCTCAGGCTTGATGATATAGCTGTCACCTGTTGAGCCACCTCACCTGCTGCCTCCATGTTCTGAGACACAATATTGAAAACTTGAACTGTAAAACATGACCTTGTGGTCATAAAGTAATCTGAGAGCTCTGGAGATACAGGTATGACAAGGGGTTTTGGTCTTCCTGAGGCCATGGAGCTTCTCAAAGGAGAGAGCTAAGCAGTTTCCCCTCCCTTTCTCTCACCCAGGTTAGTATATATAGACACAAAGTCAGGTATGTCCCCTGTTAGTCCCTTGACCCAGGGTGGGATCTTGACCTGTTCCATCAGTAGAAATTGGGAGAGGTCTCGCTAGCCAGGTCATCTTGGCTTGAGGACACCTTTCTTGGGCTTCTTGAAGAACTATCTGTTAAGAGGGAGCTCCAGCTAGGGGAAGACTATGGGTTATGTTCCAGATAAGCAACATCAGTAGTTGAGGAAGGAAGCGAACCTTCGGATGACTCAGCTTACCAGCCTGTGAGAGGGACAGATGACACCCATGGAGCAGACCTCAGCCCACCCAGATCAGGCCCCACAGATGAACAAATGCTACAGTTACTGTAAGCTGCTATGTCTCCAGATTATTGACTGGCATCCCTGTGGCTGGCTACTCCTGCTTCAAATGATATGACTCTGGGTCCAAAAATGACCAATGTAGCAATCAACAGTTGACTGGCAAATGCCTCTCAAGGATGCTTGATGCTCTTGCCCCTAGCCTAAATCAGTTCTGTCCACAGTCCTCACAATGTGTTCCAGACCATGTTCCTTTCATGGGACTCTAAGGCTTGAGAATCAGAGCCCCACTTACATCACTTGCTCCCAAAACTATTTGACTATTGGTCTTCAAGCTACCACCTTCCTGACCTCTCGTCTCTGAGGGACTAGAATCTTTAAGGACCTTGAGTTTCCGAGGACTCTTTCTGGCTGTCCCTTGTTTCCTGTGAACCTCCACTTAATCCATTTTGTCTTCTCTGCAGAAATTGGACCAGGCACCAGGGGAAAGATCTCAGGAGTTTTATATAACTCAAAGGCTGTCTGGAAGGTCAGTCCCTTGGCGCACAGTTTGAAGTTACAGCTTATCATGGCAGGAAAGACATGGTGGCAGGGGCGGGAAGCAGATGCTCGAATTACATCTGCAGTCTGCAGTGAGGAAGCAGAGCAAGGCGAACACTGGGACCAAGCTCACTCTCTGTTATAAGACCCCAGCCTATGCTGAGTGCCACAGACAGAATGAGTTTCTCATTAGAGTTTAAGTGTTTCTGAAAAAACCCTAATAGACACATCCATGGATGTGTTTCAATGGTGACTTAAAATCCAGTCAAACTGATTGTGGAGATTAGCTACCACAGCCTCTCCTGGTGAGCAAATCCTCTTGCTGAAATCTCTTATGGCAGGAGAGACCTGGGAGCCCTCTCTGGCTTTGTGAACAGGGCATCAACCCATAGTAGAGCCTTCTATCCCATCACCCATCACCATGGGGGGTGGATTTACATATAAACTTGGAAGAGTCAGAAATTCAGACCAAAGCAAATGTCACTATCTATTTGCAATGAGTGTCATAGAGAGACCAACAGCTGAGGTGGGTGGGTGTGGCACAGAGGGTTGTGCTATGTGACAGGTGTCACAGGCCTTTCCTGGATGGATATAGGAGCTGAGGAACACTTAGGTTGTACAAACAGAAGGGCAAAGACTTAGCCTTCCAGGACCACAAGTAAGGAGAAAGGCTGGGAGTACAAAGACCAGAAAGCTGAGAACATAGCCTTTACCCAGGCCAGTCCTTCCCTAGGGTTGTCTTGCAAGGGCAGTAACATTGCACTGTCCACGTGGCTGCAGTGTGCCAATCTCTGTGTTAACTGGCTTGAGTGGTGACTCACATTGCAGACAGAATAATAGTTCTAGCAAGGGACCAGTGGTTTCTGATCCCTGATGAGGACCCCTGGGTCAGGGATTCTGCTTGTCCGAGCTTCTGTATCACCATCTGCAGGTGTCTTGTGTGGCTTCTGGGGTAACAATGAGCACTGAATGTTAACTTGCCTGATGTGTCAGTCATTTTCAGTGCTAATCTTCCTTCAGGGCATAGAGAAGAACAGCTCCAGGGAGACTTTTCCCACTGCCCTGCAGAGGTGAGCCCCTGGAAGACCTCTGGTCACCTCAGCCATACATACATTGTAGTCCTGCCAGGTGCTCAGCTGAAGGCCTGATTCCTGGTCCTGGTGACACAGGCATGCTGCACTCCCTGCTGCCCCTGGTTCTTGGAATTTTGTTCCCTATAAGCTCATCAGGCTTGATGCACAACTGTGTGTCTTCCTTGTTCCCTTCCTCCTTGCCCCTCTTTCTTCTTTCCAACATCCCTCCCTTTCTCCCTCCCTTTCTCTTCATCTATCTCTTCTTTCTTTCCCCACTTCCTTTCTGAAGAAGAATAAGTTTCTTAAAGCTAAAAAGCTAACGATGACTATACAGCAATCTCTTTCTAGAGGAGAGGAAGGGCCTCCTGAGGTGATGCTCAGACAAGACAGTAGAATGGATGATACACCCTGTAGTTGTAATTTGGTCATGGACAGCAGCTGAGGTCTGGCATACCTCATAACCTCTGTTAGCCATTTAGATAGCAGTGATTCACTCTGCTGACAGTTGCCCATTTTTCCTCCATTTTTCCAAACTCTGCCTGTCCATCCTCATTGGCTTTCTTTGGGAACAGGACTACCTATGGGATTGTCATTTACTCATACAGGATGACAGTTATTCTTAGCAGTGACCTCGAACAACTCACCTCTGAGCTATGACCTGTAAGCTTGTTTCACATTTAACTTGGGGAGCAGTCCTGGAGCATTTTCACATCTGGCTCCTTCCATACTGCAGGACCAGCTACCAACCTCTGAGGTATCAGTGGTCTCTTAAGTGACTGAATGAGTGGATCGTCTAGCAGCATGAAACACCAGCCAGAAACAGGCACATAAGTCCATTTCTGCTCTGATAAACCTCGGAGGAGCAGTAGGGGAGATGTTTGTGTGGTAACAACTCCACTGTTCATCTGCCACCTAGGCTCTTGTTTTCTGAGACAGACTATTCAGGCTGCATGTGGGTTTGCAGTGCTGGTGACACTTTCCTCAAATGATGAATTACTTCCATCCTGGTCACCTCATCCAACGCTCTCACCCTCCTATGACCTCGGTTTGCAAACCACAAATGAAAACAGCTGCTGTCCTGCTCCAGAGGCTTCGGTCCTCCACACATAAAAGTTTGTAATCAAATGACTTTGCCAACTCATTGCTGTCAGAGCCTCAAGCAGACAATTTGCTCTGGGCGCTGATGGGATAACCCACAAACGGAGATTGTGTTGAAATGGAGCGCTCTTGTGAGTGAGCAGTCGAATTACAGCTTCATCTGCCTTCTGCCGAGCCCTCAAGCCACCTGCTCAGGCACATGGCCATGAGGTACCCACGGCACTCCATCCTGACTCTCCCAGTTCCACCCTTTGAAGGCCAACTGCAATGCTGGGAATCTTCTCCTGATCTCTGGGATTTGAAGGATGCTTGGGAGAGTTAGAAAGGGGGTGCCAAATTTTCTACACCAGCATATTGGCCATAAACAACATTGGTGTCATATTTTGTACAGCTCTTCCAGGTCTTGGCATGACTTAGGAAAGCCAAACAGTCTCAAGAATGGCAAGAAGGTCTCATGAGTTCAGGTTAACAGTTGGCGCCCAGCTCTCTGGCTGTTGCCCCCTCAGATCTTGGGGGACAAGACTCCTTCTTTGAGCATCCCACCAGTTCTCACTACATATATTCTAAATACCTTCCTTCAGCTGAGTGCCTTTCCCCCACGAGCCCACCACCTACCAGAAGCTTTGTATCAGCAGGTCTGTGTTCACACAGCTCCCATGCCTCCCACAGGTAAGCTACAATTTGTAAGGGTTTGTCAGCTCTGTGCCTACTCAACTCCGCCTGAGAGTCTCTGAAGGACTCTGCCTAGGGAATTCTTATAGTCCTCATAAAGTCCCCAAATACTGAGGTGACCCAACTTATGGGGAGATCTTAATTACAGGGTTTAGCAGGCCACCTGGCAGAAACTAGCCCATCTGGAGACAGGTGGCCAGATGACTTTGGGAGAGGGAACCTTGCCATTTGCTGCTTTTATACTTTTAGCATAGTTGGAATGGGAAGGAAAATAGACAGTCAACTGTGGCCAGATGTCTTCTAGTGTATGGCAAACATCTTTGCACCTACTTCATCTTCTCTATTCCTTAGACTTCTAGACCTTGACTATATTACAGCCTCATGCTGGTCCCTCCTGTTCCAGGAGGTAGGTAGCAGGCATGTACACTCTCATAAGGACTCGATGGGAGATGCTCACCTGCAGGTACTCTGTAGGCCTGCCAGGCTAGAGGACACTTGGGGAAGCTCCTAGATTAAGAAGAGACTTCTCCCTGGCCTTGCGTGTTCAATATCTCACCTTATGCACAAATCCCTTCCCCTCAGTCTGAATACTCTCTTCTCTTGAGCTTCCCCAGCCTCCTGACCAGAGAGTTGGGAACAAGGCTCTGATTTGTCCATGAGCTCAGCAGCCTCCTGGGCAGCACTGCAGACACAGTGTGCTACACACACAGACACCTGCCACTGCTGGGCCTTCAGACATGCTCATCAATAGCCATATCTACTGCACAGCAACCTACATAAGCCCACGCCTTTTCCCCACTGCCAATGTCTAATGTAGTCCAAACCATATGACATTATTTTTTAAGAAAATCCTTCTGTAGTTCTCTAGTTTTTGCCTCTGGGTTTCTGTGGCCTTTTCTGAACTGTTGCATGGCTCAGGAGGTGTGTGTGTGTGTGTGTGTGTGTGTGTGTGTATCTGCCTCTCTGTGTGCCTCTGTGTGTGCCTGTATATGTATGTGCCTCTGTGTGACTCTGTGTACATGTGTGTGTGCGTGTGTGTGTGTGTGTATGTGTATCTGCCTCTGTGTGTGCCTCTGTGTGTGCCTGTGTATGTGTGTGACTCTGTGTGACTCTGTGTACGTGTGTATGTGTGTGTGATTCTGTATGTGTGCCACAAGTTCCAGAAGCTAATTAGACACAGGTTCAAAGGCCACCCTACACTGTCCCTTCTGCCTACTGCTACATCCTGTCCCTCTTTGTCGTAACTGAAACCCACCTGTAAACCTGCTCCCCAGTCATCCTAACAAATCAGTGTGGCCAGAGGATAGGGGAAAAGTAAGATCTCAAGATCAACATTTAAAGAAGCCTGTAGACAGAGAAAGACTAGAAGCCCTTCAGCACCTGGGCTTCTTACAACAAACTGAGCATGCTTGAGAAAAGTTTGTGGCATACAAACGTGGGAGAGTGGTGCTGTGTAAATGTCATATCAGTTGTGTGCCTTGTGGCCCAGCATTTCAGGGCTTTTCCTTCAGCTCGTTAGACCACTCTTGCTCTCAGGGTTGCGCTCCATTTCCTAATAAATGCTCTCTCTTTCTAACCACATTTCTCCTGTCTAATTCTTTGCCCCGAGACAGGAGACCACAGGTACTTCTGCAGGGTCTTCCAGGTTCGGTTCCACTCCCACAACACCAAGAATAGATGGAGACGGAGTTAGGGGGTTGAAGTGTTCCTTTCAGGGGAGAAGATGTTTTTCATGCAATGTTTCATTCTAGAATGGCACACACACACACATGTACACACACACACACACACACACACACACACACACATTCTGCTGCCAAATCCTTAAGGATGTCCTCTTGCACTGTGCAACCTCAAGTGTGATGCTGACCCTCCAAGGCTTGATGGCAGTTTCTGAAGATGACAATGTCGTAACAAACCAGCAGTGTGCCGGGAGGGTGAATTTTTCTCCATTAAAGCTAAAACCGGAATATGATGGGTGAGTGTGTGTGTGTGTGTGTGTGGTGTGTGTCTGTGTGTGTGTGTGTGACAGCCCGAGGTTTCAGAAGACTCCTCACTTCTTGCACCCCTCAGATTGTAGCACCCACATCTCTGGGCCTTCAGGCACTCCTACCCAGATCCTTAACCTCCCTTCAGTGCAGGGCTCCCGGGGGAAGTGGCCTGGCCCCTGTGATCATCCTTTGGTGGGATCCTGTCTCCTGGAGTGTGTAGAAGTCAAGGAAATGAGAACAAATGGGATGATGACTCCCGTGAGAGGACAGATTGCTCCTTGGAGCATTCTGAGCGAGGTAGTGTGGGCTCCAGTGGGGATTTCCCTTGATTCATCTCCACGTCCATTGGAGACGAATCTCTCCATTTTAGTCCTCTAATTCTGCCATGAAGTCGCAAAATGTGGGCGTCCCATATGCTCTTTACGATAAATCACCCCTGGCAAAGTGTGCTGAGGAATGAATCAATTTAACTGCCGCTCTGACATCCTCTGCTTCTCCGGTGCCCACATCTAATAACAAAGTCAGGGCTCTGCGCCCCTCCTCCCCTTCCTGCTGCCCCTCCCCTCCCTCTCTTGGACTAACAGCATTGAAATACTTTGTTGATTCAAAGGCACTTGCAAAGAGAAGAAGGTCTCTTCTTATCCATTAGCAGACCTATGCTTAAAAGGAAGGATCTTGAGAATTCATCACCCAGATGAGAAGCAAGCACACTGCGTGATCCACCTTCTGGCTGCACTCCCAGCCACAGCTCCTTGCCATGGCATCCAGTTCTTACCTGCTCGGGTGGGACTCCTCTCAGGACAGGCTCTGTAGACTGCAAAGGGACAGTTGTTCCAAACTGTTCTTCCCCAGGGTCAGAGAGAACTCTTGGCAGCACATTTTCACTACACTAAATTTCAGCTAAATCACAGGCCCAGGACCATAATGGGAAGACATAAAAGAGGCCCACAAAACACTCTGAATTTTTAGATTTTATTTAGGATATAAAAGAAATATTTATTACCGTCCTACACATAATAAATAGTTCTTCCAGTTTGCACCCTCCCTGCAGCCTACCCCGTATTTTAGAGTGGAAATGGTTTCTACAAGCCCTAGCCTCCCTCCTCTGCATGCCTTCACCAAGCCCGTGGAAGCAAATGAAGTTCTGCCCTTGCTCACCAGCCTCAGCAGTAAATTGTTTCTTGTGCTGATTCATTTAGTCTCTGCTTCTTGGCCAGGCTGAAATCTTGCAACGACTTGGAAAGTCAAGACAGCAAATCTAGGGCTGACATCTGAAGAGTGCTGGTCCTTGAGGGGCTCCTTGGCTGTTTGAACTCCACGTCTCCACCTTAACTCCAGCTGCAGATAGCAAAGTGCCTAAGTCTTGCCCTACCCTTGGAGAACTCCTAGAGTGGGAAAGAGAAGTGGGCATGGACCACCCCAACCAGATGTCTTATTGCAGAGGAGAGCTGTGGGTCGGTGGAAGCTGTGTCCCTGCTCTATCCATGTCAGGTGACTCCCTGCTCCCAGTATCAAGAAGGCCTCACATAGACACAGAAGCATCAAATGACAGCCCCACCTTATAATTGAGTCACAGAGAGGCAATGAGCCCTCAGGCTGATTCTAGAGCATGCGCAGGATGACTTGAAGACTTGGGTGTCCAGCACAGCTTCATTGTCCTGGGGCAGCTGGTAAGAGATGAAACTCATTAGGGAACTTTTCGTGGCTATGCTAAGAGGTATCCACCTACAGACATCAGCTTCCCAGTACCCACAGTACCTGGGAATCTTTTTTTGCAAGCTCCTTTGAGGCTCAGAAGAAATAGCTTGTAAGGGCCACTCATGTGCATCTTCTGGGGTCCCATGGGCCAGAGAGAGCAGGGCTAGGTGGGCAAGCTCTTGAAACATTGGCAGCCCAGCTTTCTTCCACTAGTAGATAGTCTCATGTAATAGAAGCCACAGAGGGGTCACATATGAAGCCTCTGGACCATAATGTGCTCCAGTCCCATTGAATGCTACTGGCATGATGGAAGATAGGCCATCCTTGTTATCTGCACCCAGGGAAGGAGTCTCTGCCCCAGCTTCCTTGGGTATGGATTCAGTGATGGGCTTAGGGAGCTGGTCTGGACAGGCAAGGGAATCAGCATCCAGAGACCTATCTGGGACCTGGGATGATCTCAGCTCTGCTCTGTGATTGCTGAGCTTAATTGCCCCTGCAGAGGTATTACTATAATCCTACCTTCTTATTTTTCAGGCTGAGATAGGATGGAGAATATATAACCTGATTATGCACCATATAATGTATTAAGCCAGCAAGGCCTTAAAATTAAAACATTTAAAAAGGACTATCTAGGGAGGTAGTTAAAATCCATTTAAATCTTTATCAAATAATGAAAATATCTTCAGAAAAAAACATCAGCCTCTTAGCTACATGTTCACCTCTAGGAATGCTTGTGTTTTTAATATGTGTCTAAAGGCAGATTTACAGGGAAGCCTTCTAAAGATTTAAAGGTCTTCTTGGCTACATGTTGCGTAAGGAGGCTGGGTGGAAGGTGAATTCCTTAAGGTATCTTGAACCTTGCATGAGGTTTGGGGGCTGTGGAGCAAAAAGGGCATCCTGGAGCTGGAGGAAAGATGATGCTCTGCTGGCCCTTGGCCCGTTCCTTTTCTTTGAGATATTTGTCTCTATTTTGTAAGCAGCATCAGTTGGGGCAGCCTGAGCCACGTCTATCCTCCAAGTCTGGGAATTTAGAATATGTCATTTCTAAGCCATGTTTTGCTTTGATGATGACCGCCTAGTAGGTCCTCTGCAGACAGCACTATGTTTAAAGTGTTATCCCAGGACTTCCATAGAAAATTTGTGACATCTGATGCCATTTCAGTCACCACAGCCTGACCTGGTCAGATAGCCTTGACTCCATCTCTAGGTGACCCTTCTCATCTGTTCCTGCCTGTAGAGTCCCAATCCAGGGCTTTGCTCTGCTTTTCACAGTAATATAGACAGCATTAACCAGAAATGCATGTGGACATGTGGACTGAGAGTCTGGGCAATACTGGACACTGAGAGGTCCAGAGAGACAAGTTTGTGGGTGTGCACCTGGGATACAGGGTCTTGTCTCAGTGGAAACTTGGGCCTATGTCAGTATGCTTTGAGCACTCCTCTTCTCAAAGCATAGGTGCTAAAAGGAAGGGTTGTGTGTGTGAGTGACAAGAGTTAACACACTGAACACTAGTGGAGAAGCAAGCAAGACGGGTGAGCGTTTACATGTATATGAGTTGACATGGGTGGAACAAGTTTGCCTCGTGTGGAATTTACCCATAGCTGAGTTCAGGATTGCCTCACAAGTAACAGCTGTTTCCCAGTGTGAATGAAGGCACAATTTCATTTATCCCAACACTGTTTCTAATTTTTCCCACTCTGGAAAATGCAGGTGTTTGATAATTAGGGTCTCAGAAACTTGAATCATGCAATATCTTTTTGAAATATTTATCTTATTTTACTATAAAAAGCATTTTTCAAATGAGCATGTAAACCAAAAACATCTTGGGGCTGTTATATAGACAGAGCGCTGAGACTGTGCAGTGGTATGAGCAGTATTTGGTGGTGTGAGCGTTATTCTGTAGTGTGAGCGTTATTCTGTAGTGTGAGCATTATTTGTGGTGTGAGCAGTACTCAGCTGTGTGAGCATTATTCTGTAGTGTGAGCATTATTTGTGGTATGGGCAGTACTCAGCTGTGTGAACAGTGTTCGGTGGTCTGAGCAACATGGCAACATTTCTGAGGAGTGCTTCTCAGGTTGGGGAAGTTCTGAAGGACCTCTAACAGGGTTTGAGAACCAGCCACAGTCAGGACAGGAAGGACTCTCTGATGGTGGAGCCAGGACTGATGTGACTGGAGTGCTTCCTTCATGTGGCCCATGAAGCTGTGTTCACCTCGAATGCATCTTCCTAATGAACTGTGGGTGCAGCCCAGTCCTGAACTGGGTGGGTACCCTTTGGGGTGAGAGGTGGGGTCTGTCTCTCCAACTAAATGTTTACTTACTTTTCACAAAAATGATTCCGAAAACCACGAAGGCTGGCACTGGGTAAATGCCTTGGTGGGTAAGAGTGCTTGTTCTACAAAAACGAGGACCTGAGGTTTAAATAAATCCTCAGGACCAGTTATGAAAACTGCCCATAGCCTCATGTGTCTGTAACCCCAGCATCGCAAGGTCAGAGCAGATTGTGAGAGCTCACTGGCAAGCCAGACCAGTCTAAACCACAAATATTCAGTTCAGTGAGAGAACCTGTCTCAGGGCAATAAGGCAGACCACAGTAGAAGAAAACACCCAACTTCTGCACGTACACACATGGGTTCATGTACCCATACATCTACATAGGTACATTATCCACTCCTCTACACACACACAGAGGCAGACAGGCACATGTACTCACACTCCCAGGTACCCCGACACACTCGAACTCACAGGCACACACACACAGGTACACACCCACAGTGTCTCAGTGAGTTCTACCACAAAACTAAAGTAGGTTGTCTCAGCCCTGATCTACCTTCCTTTCGTTTTATTGCTATTCAGTCTGCATCTCAACCAGACACATGCTTCCTGTTGTTATGGGAATCTCACATTAAAAGAACACTCAGACACGGTCTAGAGCTCACTGAAAGTCTTTAGTCCAGCTGGCTGGGACTACACTCAGGTATTCGGGACCCAATCATAGTGCTGAGTGTTTAGAATAGGGGATTTTTAAAGGCAAAGACCACATTCTGGTATCTTGACCAGTAGCTACACGGGGAGGTTTTCCGTAAGTAAGCAGTTTCCTAGACACTAAGATTAGCAGTTAGCTGAAGGAAGAGGTTGGCACAGGCAGGCAGTTTAACAGAAGACAAATTAGCTGGGATATCTTGACCTCAGTTTCCTAGAATAGAATTGGGTAACTTTCCATGAGGCTTCCCATTGAGGAGATCAAAATAATCTCAACAGGAATGCAAGATGGAGGAACCTCTTCACCATCTTGTCTTGCAGTATGCAGGTTTTGGAGAAACTCACCCGCTCCTTTCCTTGATGTTTGCACATGTTCTCTATTTACCCTTAGTTCTTAGGTCCACTTTAATTCTGATCCGTGAGCACACTGAGCTGTGGTGGCAAGTTTCAGGGAGTCTAGAGCTTTGCAGGTACCCCAAAAGCTTCCTGTTTCCTGCTGAGTCCTGAGAGACATTGGCTTAGAAATATTCTCTGTTTCTACCTGTACTTAGGTTTATTTATGGAATTCTATGTTTTCCATTGTTTTACTGAATTATGTTCCAACAATACACTGTTTTAATCAGAGGCTTTATCATATTTTTAATATTTTTACTAGATATGATTAATATCTAGTAACTCTCCCTTCATTGTTCCATCTTTACATTTTAAAGCTATTTTCCATTTTTAATATAAAATTTAGAAAATACTTATTTGATTTCAGAAAAAATAACTCATTAGCATTTTTATTGATATTCTATGAAACTTATACATTAACCTAAAATATAGTTTTAAATAGAACTCTTCAGGAACAGGGGGTCTGGCACTGTTCTGGTGAATATCACATTTTTAAGGTGTATTTGCATTTTTTTGCTGGGTAGGGCACTTGCCTAGTATGTTTGAGGCCCTGAGATCAATCTAGACTGAATTCATCCCCATCACTGTGGAAACAAAACAAAATAAGCAATCCAAACAGAAGTACAGGTTTTCCTCATGTACTTTAATTTTCTTGTCTATATTTTTCTTCTGAATTGCCATTTAGATGGTGTCTTCCTATCTACCGTGTCAGGCTTTGCTTGTAATTGAGCACATAGAAAGATAGTCCATTATGGTCTTCCATCAAGCACTAAGACTAACCAGGCCAGACCCTGCTTAGCCTTGGATGAGTTCTGGGTGGTATGGCTGTAGACAGACATTAGCATTATCATCTCATATCCGGTTCCTGTCCTGGATTCCTTGTTTTGCTCTTGAAAACTTAATCATGGTGGGTGATAGTGTTTGAGTAAAAACATCCTCCACAGGCTCCCACATTGGAAAACTGAAGACTTAGAGGTCCTTGGCTGGTGATGCTCTTTGGGAAGGCTGTGGAACTTTTAGGAGGTAGAACCCTGCTGTAGAAGTAAGCTGTTGGGGGCAGGCTTTACTGGTCTATAAGGTTACCCCACTTCTGTTCTCTCTGCCTCATGCTTGCATTGGAAGATGTGAACTCTCAAGGGTCAGTCCCCATGTCCATGCCTGCTTCTTGTTGCCATGCCTCCCCATGTGAATTGACTCTTATCCTTCCGGAACACTTCCTGATTTCTAGCCATGTGTCTTATCCCAGCAGCAAAAAAGTACCAAACACAGGCAGCTTTGATTCAACATTTCACTTTCCCTTTTCTTTCCTCTGGCTTTTCTAGGATGCTCTTACCTTCTGCAGCCAAAGGTGTTTGGTTCTGACACAGACAAGGGACTGAGGTGCATATTTTACATACCAAAGCAAACCTGGCTTTCACATTCTCTCAGCATCCCTCAGTCTTTACCTGGCATACCCTACCCCCAACCCTAAACTTTCTAGCCCATAGGCTGGGCTGCCCTTCCCTGAGAGGCTACTCCCTATATAATCCAGACATTTTGGTCTCTCTCTCTCTTCTTCTCCCCTTTTCTCTCTGTGCATGCCCCCTTCCCTTTTTTTCTCTCCTTCCTCTACTCCCCACCCCTTTCCCCATATCGACTTTCCTGGTCTTGGTATTTGGAACCAGTTAAGTTGCTCACCCAAGAGCAGCTTCCCAATAAACCTGCCTTTAATATAATCTGATCTGGTTTAAATTGGCTCATTTCACCTGCGGTGGAGAAATAGCCTATCAAAGGGGACTTTCCTTCCCTTCCCACCTTCGACTGCTTTTTCTTCTCTGACTTCTGTGGCTGACTCCTAGCTACAGAGAGACTGGGTGGCCTTGCCACACCTGTTTTCCCAACAACCAAGAGGCCTGCTTGGAACTGAGAGGGTTTTCTGTGTCCAGTACATTACTGATTCTGACCGCTAGTTCCTGGAAATGAGACATAGTTTCTTCTTTGAGGCTAGCATTCTATATCTGATTGCTGTCATATCCTAGTGAGAGTCTACAGTGATGGGGCTTCCTCAGAGCATAATTTGTCTGCTGGTGACATGGCCTTTCACATGTGTAGGCACAGTAGTGACGATACCATTTGTGAAGTGCTAAGCTCCTTTACAGGAGGAATGCTCTTCTGTATTTACCCCCAGAGTATTTTTTAGGTACAGATCAACTGCAGGATTCCAGGGGTTGTAAGCTGAGTTACAGTCCATAACTCCAGCCTGATGAAGTTCAAAGGCCTCCTCTGGTTTGTCTTTACATCCTAAGGTGGGTAATCAAACCCTTGTTTCTGGGCCTTCCTAAGGTTTGTTTATATTTAAAACTCTGAGCAAAGTATATTGCCAGGAGTTTTCACTGGTCAGCCCTGGGCTTTCCTTTCTTGTACTAAACTAAAGCGGCACATGCTGTGCAGTCTCCCAACTATTGCCTTTGCAAATAAGCATCTATTCTCCTGCATTTCCACCAGCCACTGATTTCTATCATGTTAACATTGAGATGACAATACACAGATCAACTGTGCCTTTACCATGGCTTCTTATAGGAACATCTCAGGCTCCTCAGAGAACAACAGCACTTAGAGATCTCTCAGGATTATTTCCTTATGTGCTTGTTGGTGAAAGAAGAAGAAGTGATAAAGGTAAAGGCCTCCTGAGGGAAGCAGCAAGACTAGATGAGGAATTCACATAGACATGACGAAGGTCAATCCATGAACTCAGTTCAGTGTCCAGATGATGAGTGAGGTTTTCCAGAGAAGACTCAGAGTAATACATGCATAACTTGTATATGCATTTTATAATAATTTTTATAATAAATAAAGTTGGGGGTTTACTGGATTTGAGGCTGGGCAGGGCTACCATGGCCATGTGTATGCTAAATAGCTTGGAAACCCAGTACCTGCTGAGTTCAGGAGTTTGAAAGCCTCAGAACAAGGGACTAATGATGCAGCAACCCCAGTCTAAGGCTGACTACCAAATACATGCACTAAAGCATCCCTGTAGCAGGAACGGTGGGCCTCCTCTATGTAAATGCCGGGGGGGGGGGAGAGGATGCACAGCTGCAAAAACATCTCCTGTAGGAGGACCTAATTGAAGACTGCCTGAGAGAGCAAGGATTGCTGGACAATGCCAGCCAATCAGGAACTGAGATGCTTTCTTAGGATCAATGGGGCCCCGGTGGAGGGTATTAAAGGAGCTAACAGCAGTGCTCAGATGAGCTTACTGAGGCGTTTCTCACCAGCTCCCAGAGTCTGTATCATTGACTCTGCACCACCTCACCTCCAACCCCAAAGGGTAGGTAGGGTCAGGTAGTGAATAGTCGAGGGCACAGGCAACATTTGGCACCTAATATGGGGCTTGAACCTATGACCCTAAGATTAAGAATCTCATGCTCTACTGGCCAAAGAAGCTGGCTCTAATGCTTAGGGTGGTGGCAGCAGTGCTGGGTGCAGCAACATGTTTTCAAGTGTGGGAGCATCCTTTGTTTACTTTTGTTTACTTTTTTTTATGCCATCTGAACCCCCAGACAATAGGATGAAGCCACACCTGTTTAGGCCAGGTCTCCACACTCAGCTGATCCCACATGCCCGGGGAAACATTCTCTCAGGCATATCAAAAGACAACTCTCAATGCTGTCCATTTAACAGCCAATATTCACCATTGCTCCTGTATTCTACCACCCTCAAATAGGAGTAACCGAACTCATAAGCTAATCATTCAGAAAAGATTTATAACTTGGGATTTTTTTTCCAGTCAATCAACAAACTGCAAAAGTTTTGCATTTGCCTTCTGTGTAGACATAACTTGTAATTTTTTATTCCTTAAACAACTATTTTCTTTTTCTTTCATTCTTCTTTTTTCTCTGTGCCAAACTTGTTGTTTTCAATTCACACTCCATTTACTCTGTTGCTTTCTGATATCAGGAATAACAAGCTAGTTGCTTCTGCTAGTGCACAGATGCACACCCTGGATGAAGAAAGATACTGTCATTATGTGTTCTATTGGCTCATTTACAGAGTAGTCCAAGAAGAAAAGCTTGTCCCCAGCACACACAGTTCTGGCATCTAACTGGACCCTGTTCTGAAAGTTCTGGTTTTCAAATTTGGTTCTAGGAACTGAGAGACTTTCCCATGGAGGTGTGTCTACTACCTATACCCCCAGAAGGCACAGGGCAGGGGGCAGAGACTGGGGAAGTGGAGAGCAGAGAAGATCCAGGATGATAAGAGCTGCTCTGACAAAGTAGACCCCTGAGCAGGAAGAGGACAGTGGTACAGTTAGTAATGGGTGTTTAACTTTTATTGAGTATGATTTAAAATTTAGCCTGGACAGCCTTGAAAGTATATCTGTGGTCTGTATTCCACTTGTCTGTGGTTGTAAGTCCACTGCAAAGTAGCAATTGCAGCAGAGAGGTGGGGTGGAAGAGTGATGCTCATTTCATTCTTGGGGTCTCCAAGCAGATTGCTTGAGCTAGAGTTAGGATACTTGGAGAATACACAAGCATTTGAATAATGAACAGGTCAGAACTGCTAAGGCAGTAGGAAGGAAGCCTTAAGATGTTATAATCGTATAATACCCAGAGCCGTATAATGCTGCAGAAAGAAAAGGAGATCAGTGGAGCAGAAAAGAAATATCGACACTCTGCACACAGCCTCACTGCTCCACCAGGGACAGAGGCGAGAAGGTGTGGAAGTCAAGACAGCCAATGAGAGTTCTGGTTAACTAGAAAAGGGGGTGGGGCTTGTGGGTCCTCACACCACACCGTTAAATCTAACTAGACACTTTGTGAGGCTACTCAAAGAAGCACACAAGCGAGAAGGTAAAACAACTATGGAATCCAGGCTCTTGATGATTGATGTGAGGAGTTCAATGGCTGCTGTGTGTTTATTCAAAGTATGAGCAGAATAACAGTAGCAGCAGTAGTAGCAGCAGCAACAGCAATAACAACAACAGGCATATTCCAATCTAGATGAAACTAAATGGATGTTTAACAGTTTCCAAAGCTTTTAACTGATTGGTGAACCTGGGGCCTCAGATACCAAAGCCGACTTAGGTTTAAAGAAACATATATTAGGCATACATGAAAATGATTCAGAAGGGTAAAAAACTCCAGAGAAAATGATAAATTAAGAGTATTTGGCTTTTTTTTGAACAGAAAGGGAAACACATGATTTATCAAGATTTTATTCATAACTTAGTACTAAAGAACTCAAACTTGCTGGTATTTAAGGAGAAGGTATGCAGGAAAGTAATATATCAGTTTTATTAATTAGAAAGATTTCTAAAAAGTACTAGTCATATTCCATCGAGGAACAATGAAGCAAACATGTTCCTGCTACTGAAGGACTATTAATTGACTCATATGCTTTTGACTTTCATAATTTGATTAAAATGTCTTTTGTTTCTATCTAAGAAACAGTCATATTGACAATCAAAGAATTCTATTTGCAAAGATATTCATAACAATATTATCCACAGTAATGGAACAAGAAATGAAAAAATATCTTATGTCCAACAATAGGGGAATAATTAAATTGTGTTGTATCCCATCCGAGATAATTACATAGCTATTAAAATGCTTCTCTAAAATCGTCAATGACTTGTAGAAAGTTTTACAATGCAGTATTAAGAGAAAAAAGTCAGAATATAAAATTGCACATGCAGTATAATCTCAATTATGTAAATATATGTGCATAGACTAAAAGAAAATGCAGATGGATTTCACAGTGCTTACCCCTGGGTTACGGCACTGTGGTCTTTAAAAGATGTCTCATCTTTATACTTCCACATGAGTGTGTATGACTTCCAAAACTAATAGCAAGAGGAAGGAAAACCAATGGGGGTGCCTGAAGATGAAGAGCTGAGTGAGCTGAGTGCTAGTTGACTTGTGAGCTGTTCTCAAATGCTGACATCACAGTGTGGATCACACCAGCCTCCACGAGCTTCTGTACAATCAAACATTTCAATTCCACTCTCTACGGATGAAAGAGGAAGCCCTCACAGGATAGTGAATCTTCAGCTCATGAAGGGCTCTTATCATGGGAAGGCCCTGGGTGCCAGCACTTAGAAGCCTCATACTTACCATTATGCTTATCTGGATCCCTATGAAAAACAGAGGCTCTGGTAAAGCCAGAAGAAGCTAGCTTGCTGGAAGGTGGAAAAATGACACCAAGGAGCTTGCCCTTACTTCTGAACCCTTCCTTTGCACCACATGCCTCATGGACTCACATAACCCTCTACTCTGGTTTAGCCTGGGGAAGAAGCCAAGAATGACGGTGGTCCTGGGATCACTTACAGACTTTGTGATTGACACTGTATGGATGGGAGGCAGGAAACCTCAGAGCCTGTTTGAACCAATGAGCAGGCTCATGGGCCTGCATGGTCTCTACTCCACCTAGTTTTATCTGTGAATATCCAGTAGCCACAGGTGAGCCACTTTCTTCAGTGATGACAGTGTGGTCTCAGCTGTGTGTGTGTGTGTGTGTGAATGGATACACACACACATGAACATGCCCATGTATCTTTCCCTAGTTCTGCACTGTGAACTTCAGCCACTATCTTTTCTTCCCTGCCTCCCTCCCTCTCTCTCCCTTCTTTCCACTGTCCCCATTTGTGCCACTTGTATTCCTTTCTTCATTTCCTCTATCTTTCCTCCCTCCTGCCCTCCCTCCCTCCCTCCCTCCCTCCCTCCCTCCCTCCCTCCCTCCCTCCCTCCTCACCTCCTTACCTTCTTTTCTTCATCAATGGTTTTTCTTCCCACTTTCCTCCTTTCTCCCCTTGAACTGGGCCTGAGGAAGACCATGAGTTTGTAGATAAACAGGGTCTTGTGAGAGGCTGGATTCAGACAGAGGTAATAGAAGGAAGAAAGGTTACCTGTGCCCTAGGTTCATTGTGGGCAGCCCGGGGTGAGAGCTTTGTGACTCCCCACATTCTGGCTCCCCTCCTTTCTTTGGGAATGCTTACTTTTCTGCTGTCTTGCCCCTATATCTCAGCCCTGCATTGTCTATGTTCTCTGCAATTTTGTGGGTGGGGACTGAGACAAGGACTATTCCAGGCAAGGCCTGGCCATGAGGGATTCCCATCCCTGAGAGGATGGTCAGTACAAGGGTGACAGCAGAATGGGCTTCTGAATGGGGAATCCTGAAGCTCATCCTCTGGACACTTTAGGTGCATTGTGACTAGTTGGTAAGCTGGTGGCATCACTGACACATGGAAACTGGAACTTCTGTTTTCTCATGGAGCCATGTTCTCATGCATAAGCTCTGAGTGCCCATGATTCGAGGATCTGTGCTGCCTGCTCACTCTCAGCCTCACAATCTAGAGGCAGTGTCTCACTCCCCCAGGCTGCATATTAAAGCTGCCCTTTTAAAATATACGTGGTCATTTCCAAAGAGACTGACAGTGTGCTCTGGGGCAGTGTGTTGGGAGGGACAGCATAGGCTCTGAGCCACTTAGAGCCTGAGCAGGGACCACACTCCAAACCCAACGCAGGGCTCCCTTCTAAGGACAACAGCAACTGCGTTGTCATTTCTTAAAATAAGTATATAATATTTAGATAATATAAAAATGCCCTTTGACTAAAACCTTTTGGGAAATCCATCAATAAAAGTTAAACACATCCTGAAGTTTAGATCTTCAGTGACTCCTCATCTTTTCCTTAGTCACTTGTGTGCTGTTTGGGTTTTAAGAGGAAGGAACTTCAATTGAGGAAATCCCTCCATAAGATCAGACTGTCAGCAAGCTTGTAGCCTGTAATTATTTTCTTAATTAGTGATTGATGGGTGAGGGCCCAGTCCATTATGGTGGTTCCATCTCTGGGCTGGTGGTCTGGGTTCTATAAAAAAGTAGATTGAGCAAGCCAAGAGGAGCAAGCCAATAAGCAGCACTCCTCCATGGCCTCTGCATCAGCTCTTGCCTCCAGGTTCCTGCCCTGTTTGAGTTCCTGCCCCGACTTCCTTCATAGATGATGTGGAGAGTAAGTGGAATAAAGCCTTTTCTCCCCACCTTGGTTTTGGTTATGGAATTTCTTCATAAGAGAAACCCTAAGACAATTGTTCTGAGGTCCTGAGAATGGCTTCATCCACATGGCAGCTTCTCAGCATCCATGTACGGCTGTGCTTCCCTGAGGCAATTTTTCTAAAACTTCTCCCATCACAGATCCTTCCTACCTGAGGAATTTTTATGGGACATCAGGTATAAACATCAAACATTCGCTGATTATCAATCATAACACATTTTATTTTAAAACCGTCTTTGCTTACATACACTTTTAGCATTTATTAAGGAGGAAAGCAAACTTGTATATTAATGAGATGATATGGTTGTTTATTTTGACATAAAAATTCAATCCTGGCTGGATATCTGGTGCAGGAAGCAGAGCTTCTTCAGTGTTCTTCAGAGATGATCAATATTTTGATTTTATAATTGTCAGTACTGAGAACCCTGCTTCACATAAATATGCAGTACAAATGGTAGAAATACGTCTAGGGCCATTTCAGAAACTGCTGGAAATTCTGTCCTAATCTGAAACCAGAATTCATTTAGTGATTTCTCATAAATTCCAGTCAGTGGCTCAAACAGTATTTTTTAAAAATCTAACACAATGCAATGTAAAGATAAGCTAATTTGATACATGCTGAGGTATGAGGATAGAAAATGCTGTCCTATTTTCCATAATTAAACAATCATTTTTTTAAAAGAACAGAAAACTTTGTTTTGTTTTGTCTTGTTTTGTTTTGTGTACAAAGGAAAGGGAAACTCCACAGCTAATAACATGGAATAGTTCTGAATCAGAGCCAGGATGTTTCCGCCGGTTTTTCTTGGTGCTGTGTGCTATGACAGCACACACAGTGTGAAGCTTGGTGCTGTGTGCTATGATAGCACACACAGTGTGAAGTATGCATGTTGTGTGGTCAGGGGAGCCAAGGCTGCCATGAGGATGTGTGACGTAACACAGATGAGACGGCCTGATTTGACTCTGAATTAACTTTTGATCATTACACATTCAGAACCCTTTCATTACCACTGCCAGACTTGGCAACACACACTCAATTGTATGATCCCGTGTGAGAAGCCACAGTGCTAACTAACCCTAAATATGTTTGAAAGTGCCATACGAAAACACTACTTTGTTTAAATGGGGGATATACCGGGGATAGAGTCTCTTCAGATGCCATAGACTTTAGATCAAAAGGCCTAGAGCCTGGTGTAGGTTATCTTCCTTTGAATTGTCATTCTGTGAGGTCCCACAGATCCACATAAATAAGTAAGTACATACATACATACATACATACATACATCATACATACATACATACATACATACATACTATCACCATTGCCCTTAGTTTCTCTTTAGGGTGTGACAGTGAGATCCCATTGCTCCTGATACCATATACTTGATCATAGACCATGAAGAAATCAAAGTGCTACTGACCTGCAAGCTTCATCCCTACTGGTTCGCTCATGCTACCAGGGAAGAAAAGTCATCATTAGTCTTACCCAGCTGTGAGCCTCATGAACTACGGCAACATCTGGTCTGGCAAGAGATGACCATCGGTACAAGAGCAGCATGGATATTTTGAGAGTAACCAACTGCTTTTTATTTAATTTAAGGTCTGCTCTACAAGGTGGATCTCATGCCTGCTACTGTTCCCCGGGCCCAGAGTCCATGGTTGGGTAGGGCATAAGGTGTAGGGGAGAACCTACTACCTTTATTCTGCTATATACATAGCATCAAACTTCCTCTGGTGCTTATCTTTGTACTAATAGATTAATGCAGCTCTCAGCTTTCACCAGAGAAGCTTCTTTCTGAAGGAGATGGTGATTAACACGGAGACCCAGAACTGGTCCAAGTGTAGCGGATAAGAGACTAAGGAGTGCTCAGTCCTAAGTAGTACATCTATATCAAGCTTTTGCCCATTGAGGCTCAGGGGTTATCTTGATAGAGGAGGCAGAAAGATTGTACGGCAGAGTTAGAGGAGGATTCCTGTGAAGCGATGTTTTCCAGATGTGACAGAGCAGTTGCACACATGAACCTACAGTGGCTACAGTGACTGCATGCACAAGAGCTGCACAGACCAAGCCAGCATTATAGAATGATTAGGGAAGGGGCTCATGAAGTCTCACCCCAAGCTGGAGAGCTACGGATAATCCGTGACTTCTGGGGAACAAGTCTGTTTTCTTTATATACCCCCTAAACCCACACATATACTGATGGCTCTAAATAGATTCAGTTGGTTTTAAAAAGGAGTATATGAAATTGGGAGAAAAATGTTGTGAAGGAATAGGAAGAGTAGGCAGGAGGGAGTGGGATGATTTGATTAAAACACATTATATCCAGGTATGAAATTCTCAAATAATGAATAAAAATTTTTAAAAGAATCAGAGCTGTAACTGCACTACCAATGCAGAGCTTCAGCAAAGGCAGTGATTAATATGAAATATCTCATAAATCTCATTTTTCCATGCAACCAAATGACTCCAGTTCATGGAAAACAATTGGCACAAGTCTCACTGATGTGCTAATGAGAACAGGCAAGAGAAGCCAGGCAGGTCTGGGTGCTTTCTCTGTCTGGTGAGTCTGCCCCTTCCTTAGTCTGTGCAAGAGATGGAACCAAATGGCACATTGGGTTTAGCTTTTTCTCCTGCTGCTCCAGGACCATTTATGTCTTCAGCTCCAAATGTAAGACATGAAGAAAAAAAACCACATACGCACACGCACACGCACACGCACACGCACACAGAACTACTAGTGTAGCTTCCTTGGATTCTGCACATTACAGTGCATTCAGCTTTTTTATCCTCTGTTGCTGAGCTTTCTGTACTATGAGGTGTGATACATAAGGAAGTGTGGCCAGCCTGGTTCTGCCTTCCTGGAAGAATAAACAGTAACCTTCAGTCCTCAGATTCCTTTTTAACAACAAAGACAAAGATGTTCCCTGGGAAGCCACTGCCTGTGTGGCAGGCAGACTCTGCCACACAGGGAGCACCTTGGACACCTATAGCAGGCACACTCAGCTTCTGCTCCTGTATTCACTCTGCTGGCGTCAACGAAGTTCACAGGTGAGCGGAGCCAGGAATCACATCTTCCCTGCCAGATTGTTCCTAGCTGGTTTTCTTCTCCCCTTTCCCCAAGGGGAAATATACATATGAAGTGCAAGCAAGAGCTTAAGAACTTATACTCTAGGAAGCAAAAGGATTTCAGTGGGGAAACTCTGACATTCTGCTTCCATTTCTTGACAAAAATCTTTTGAAAAGCAGCAATTCTGGAAGGTCTCCCATGACTCTGATGAAATCCATAGTTGCAGATGAGCCACATTCAAAGTTATCAGCAGGCTTCGGGCATAATCTGGGGCCAGATCAAGGCGACTCTAGGCACTGGCTTCACAAACTCTTCTTACAGCCAGGCACCCAAGCAGATGGGTTTGCAGACGAACCCTTTCTTTTTGTAGAGAATACTAAGTCTTGTTTTGCTTGTAGTCACAAACACTGTTGGAAATGAAACTTGCCAGATTCAAAGCCATGTACAGCCTTTGAAGCCGAGGACAGGAGCAGAAGGAGGAGGCCCAAAAGCACAGGATGCTGTGATGGAGATGCTGACATCATGTGCACCAGGTGCTGGTGGCACAAAATGACACCAGCATGCTCATCTGTCCCATGACTGCGGGAATCTGCTCAGAAATATCATATGAAGTGCCAGATTCTGAGAAAGGCTGCAGCATTTGACAGGAGTGTTTCCCTAACACTCTTGGCTCCAGGCCATACCCCTACAACCACCCTGAGCATCCTCGCAGGACCCCTGTTTTGGGGCTGCTCTGCCTTTCATGTGGCTTCTTTAGCTTATAAGGGATGAGTAGCCTTCCAGGGATTGTCAAGACAAGGTTTTTGCCTTGAGGCCAAGTTGAGTTGTTTTTCCCCACCGTGCACTTTTGCAGATGTACAGAAGGAAATTGCTGCTTTGTGGGAGTTGTCAGCAACCTTCACAAAAAAAAAAAAAAGCACCCTGCCCTTCGGCCACCCACTGTTTTCAGGGATTAGGGGAAGTACATCCCTTTGCTCACCTCAATTATAATAAAAAAAAAAAGTCAAAGAAAAAGAGCAACAATAGTAGAGCTTTTTAAAAAGTTGCTTCTGCTGGTCATAAGGGTTCCTGAGGTCACAAGACAACAAACAGTGTAGCATGCATTTTACTTAGTGGCATCCCATGCATAGAAATGATTCCAAGGCCCATGATATCATTCAAGCTCACTTTATGTAAAAAGTCCAAGAGCCATGATATATGTAGCAGACTCAAGTAAGTTCAGTATTTCTTGGTTTTTAGTAATAGACATAGTGAAAGAAAAATCTCCTTTAAATCCCCAGGTGGATGGGGAAATACAGAAGCCTAACACACAAGTGAGAGGACCTGAGTTCCAATCCCCAATGCCTATGTAAACACCCCAAGCCCCATGGCATGCCTGCAACTCCATGGCCAGGGACAGAGACAAGAGGATACTCATCGACAAGTCAGTCAAGCTAAATCTGTGAGTTCACACATCAGTGAGAAAAAAATAATGGAGAGAAACTGAGGAAGACACTTGGTATACACTTGGGTCCTCCAGAGTGAATGCACACTTGAACACACAGGTTCACATACACAGATTAAATAATAACACTAAATAATAATTAGATACAATAAATGGCTTCTTTTCTCTCTTCTAAAAGCTGAAGTTGTATGCAGGTAAGACTGTACACAGGCTTTGAAGGCTGGGATTAAGAAACCAGGGCTAGAGGTGGCTCAGAAGGAACTCAGGAAGACCCTTCATACCTTAATTATGATATCCAGAGTCAGAATATTAGAAACTGCCCACTCTGCCAGAGAGCTCTCGTAAAATGGTAGCTGTTTGTCTGTTTGTTTGTTTGTTTTGCGACTTTCCATCCTAACAGTACTAACAGGAAAATGAATCTTGAAGGAAATCTGGAGGGTTTTTTGAGGTCTATCTTAACACTCTTTACTTCTTAGTAACATAGACATAGTGAACTGAAGCAGTGACAGGGACAAGCGAAGTTGGGGTGGTCACTCTCTAGATGTTGACTTAAATAACTGGGCACTATTGTCTTTAAGATCAAAACTTTGTCCAATATCAGAGCTCTCTGCATTAGAGTGTTTTCTATTTTAACATAGGAACTAAAAGAATCCCAACTCTTGCCTTGCTCTTCCAAAGTGAAGAGGTATGATATCACTTTCTTCAGTGTCCTCAGGGGACAAGATTCTCCCAGAGTGACTTTGGGAATATCACTACCAATGATAACCAATAAACTGTATATACTTGTACACAACACTTATTTCCTAGTTTTAGAGAGAACAAAAGACTTAATCATTCTTGATGTATTAGAGATGACAGCGGATATGAACTCGGTCTTCTATGTGGTTTGAATAACTAGCTGTCACATAGTGAGTAAACACTCTGTTCTTTATCCTGACCGCCTACAAGGGGTGTGTGTGTCCTTTGGATGTTTAAATAAAAGCCCACACTGTTGTTCTTGAGGGTGACTCTTGAGTTTATACCCTAAGTTCATGTTAATGAGTGATTCTTGGAGATCCCATCAGCATCCCCAGGATAGGGGTGGCAATGCAGAGAAGACCAACTGTGTGGTTATAAATGTTGTGCTTCATGGTGTCAACCTGACTGGTGAGGAAAAAGGAGACTGGCGATTTAATTCAATCGACCCTGTCTGATAATTGATTAATGATTCAGTTAGTTATACCTATGCAATCAAAGCTCAATAAGAACTCTGGATTCCGATGCTCACTTTCCAGTGCATGTGTCATCCTCACTCTGTTAGGAGAGCATGCAGGACCTCCTCACACCTTCTGAACGTTCACTTCTCACCAAACTGCTCTTGATTTGTGTCCCCAACAGTGATGCTGTGGTGATTACCCCGTACTTCCCTGAATTCTTCAAGGCATTCTAGTGAATTATCTTGCCTTCCATGTTTGATGTGGCTGCCATGTAGTTTTAGAGCAGTGAAAAAGAAAATCAGGGAGGGAAGTTGTAGCAGAAAGAACAGGGCTACCTCTATGTAAACTCCAAAGGGACAGGGGTGCTGGGGGCAGGGGGAAGCACAGCCACAAAAGCATCTTCTATAGGCGGACCTAACTGAAAACTGCCTGAGAGACTAAGGATTGCTGGTGTGAACAATGCCAACCAATCGGGAACTACCGTTTAGATGAGATACTTTTCTTGGAACCAACTGGGCCCAGGTAGAGGGTATTAAAGGAGCTTGCAGCAGTGTTCAGATGATCTTGTTGTTCCCATGTGCTCACCTGCTCTCAGAGTATGTGTCCTTGACTCTGAATCACCTCACCTCCAACCCCCAAGGGCAGGTAGAGTCAGGCAGTGAGTAGACCAGGGCATAGACAACAGGGAGTCACTATCGGGAGGCATTTTAAAGTTGCTTCACTGTGTGTCTGTGAATAGGACTTCCAGGGAGCTGCCCACATTTAGAGGAGACAACAGATTTACAGTAAAGAGGATTCTGGTAAGTTTCCCTGTGTAACACAGCAGACAGTCTCTCCACCCCTATGAAAGACATTGAGGAACATTCATTTTACAGTGGAAGGATTCTGGAGTCAAGTTTACTTTCCTTGGCTGTGTAACTAGGCTTAAGTGGGCCTTAAGGAAAGTAGAAAAAACACAAAGGTTTATTTGGACTTCCTAATAACTTGGGACTGATCTGTGCTTGGTTCTGGAATTTAAAAGGGGGAAAACTGAGTGAAGAAAAGAAAGAAAAGAGAGAAATGTTGATTTGCATAATGTCATGAGGTTACTAATTAATTTAACATGTATCTAATGGCTTGGCTCTGCCTCTACTTCTTGAGATTAGATGAGCTTTTGAAGGTAGATGAATCCCTGCTGTGAGTAGAGCTCAGAGGGGCTCTTGACCCTACAGTTCACATGCCAGGTAGAGCAGGCCAAGTGCATGCCTGAGAAACATAAAATAATCCACTCTATTTCTGGGTCAATGTGAAATTATGAATTCTCCCTGTTTCTCCAATTGCTTTGGAGAATTTTCCTAGCAGAGAAAAGTTTCATCTATGAAGTATGTCTCCAGAATGCCCAAATGAAAGCCAAAGAATAGAGTTTGGCTCTTTCTTCTTCATTTATCTCTTCCTCTCTTCTTTATTTCCCACTGTCTCCCTCCAACACTCCTCCCTTCACTCGTCTATATGGTCTATCCTCTCCTCTCTCTCCCTTCATTCCTCAGTCCCTTCCTCCTCCCTGCTTTCCTCTCTCTGCTTTCTGCCCCCACTTGCTGCTCTTTTTAATGAGATTCCCAAGAAGGAAGTGGTATGGTTGTCTTCCCAGCAGGAAAGCTTTGGCACAGGCTTATTGCTTTGTCCAGACTAGAATAACACATATCCAGGGGCAGGTGACTCAAACTGCTTCTCCAAATCCAGTGCCCTGACCTGCTGGGATTTGTTGGAACCTAGACACTTGAATAACAGTACCTGGCAGTGAGCTGGCTCACAATGGGTCCCACAGATGATGGCTGTCCTCCTCTGATCCTGACCTCCTCTCCCATGCTTCTATTCATACCATGCTCAGGCTTGGTGATGCTCACAGTTCAGTTTTACCTACATGGTACTCTGACAGAGTGAAGGAGGAGAGACACTGGCATACTTGTCATAGTGATGAGAGCCAGAGCCAGAGGGTCTGGTCATGATGTACTCCCCTAGTGTCTGATGTAACCTGGGTGTGTCTGTGTTTTCCTGGTGTCTGCAGGGATGGGACAGGTATAAGGCCATGTAGGCTCTCATCTGGGCTTGAAAGGCCTTGGCAGGCTTCAGGGTGGAAGGCCCAGAGCTAGCTGTCATTGCAGAGTCCCTTCCTTGCCACTTTAGATGTCCTCCATTACAGAAGATAAACACCAAAGATTCTCACCAGAGTTTTCCAAACACCACAGGCACGCAGGTGTGTGAGCAAAATGTAGCAAAGCCATAGACATGCCCCCCAAACCCTGTTCTGATGCTTCCCACACAATCTGCTCAGCAGGTAATAGGCTTTTGGGATGAAAGTTGGTGAGCACTAGAGACCCCAAAACCCCATAGGACCCCTTAACACTGGGGTGTCCCCATTCTGTCCTTCTTTTGAAGTGTGTTGAGGTGGGGCAGGAGTGAGCCTAGTCCCATCTGCTGAAAACCAGCAGCCTGAGGTGACTCCTCCCACTCACCACCCTCTGCTCACGGAGCTTCAGGATTCCCAGCTAGGCATCGCAGAGTAAGCTCCTTTTTTTCCTGGGTACCAACCTGATGCAGGGCACTTCCAGACTTCACTGAGACCCATGCCAACCATTTCCATCACAGTGAGAGAGATACTCACATTCTTCTGCTCCTTCCATGTATCACATAGCTGTCAAGAAAGGAGAGGGAAGCAGTGTTGGGGACTCACTTTCATTAATAACCTGTCTCCCAGAAATCTCACTTGACTTCAACATCTTGGTGCTTTGTTCCCAAGGCAGAGGCAATTGCTGTTTAATTAGCTGACAGTGCCTTTCAAAGGCAAGAACCTGAGATCTAGTCCCCTCCCCATGGTTTACCCTTGCTGCCTTAGGGTCATCAGATGCTCGTAGGTCATCAGAACCACTGACTGATCCAACCCTGGAACACCGTCGTAGTCTACCCCACCTTCTTCTCTAGCCTGATCACTCAGACCGAGGATCACCCCAACTGCTCCTCTACTAATCCTCTGCAGCAGATTCCAAATTAGCCCAGGGCAATGGTCTCCAATCCACCTGTCCATCAAAGCAACAGCATTGCTTTCCTAGACAACCCTTGGAGTGTTGCTGGGAAACAAGCTGTGGCTTCAGGATGATAAAGCTATTGTGGAGGGGGTATGATCAGTGCACACTAGTAGGGCCCACCACTAGGACTGAGCGAGCCTGAGTGTGTGTCTCTTTCTGGTCTGTGGTTTCCACGTTTCCACCAAACCTCCCTCTCCCCACCTCCCCCTGCCCATCTGAAGCTCATGTCAATGCATCTGAGTGGAGACGGGGGATCAGTAACAGGAATGGAGACTGAATTCTCCTAGAAAGCTTTCCTGACTTGAAAGAGGTTTGCCAGGCACAACGAGGACAGTAGATTCTTCCGAGCTAAAGTCCTCAGTGCTAGGGACCATCCATGCCCCTTTGAAGTTCCAGACAACTTTATCTCTGAGTCTCTGTTCATCTCTTCATTTAAAGTCAGGAAATGTCTCCCAGATATCATTGCCATGAAACCTCCTTGTCCTTCTCCAGCCTGAAAGCAAGCTCCCTCGCGCTCTTCTTGAATGTTCCTGAAATACAGCACTTTAGTCCATGCCTATGAGCAGAGGGTAGTGCTGCTTATCCTACTGCATCTCCACAGCCTGCAGAGAAACCAAGAAGAAATCAGGGCACCTGAGTAAACCCCTAAGACAATGGTACTCTACTATAACCTCACACTGATAGAGACAGACTCAGAGCTTATGTCATGGAAATATGGGAAGCCCAGGCTGGAAGCCCTCAGGGATGGAGTTGGGGACCCCACTAGATAAGTCACTTAGGCCAGGAAAAGAATCAGCTAGGAAGGAGTTGCTTAGAGCAGCTGATGGAAGAGGGAGGGAAAGGCTTGTCCAGGGTCAGCCACACCCACAAGTGCTGCACTTCTTCACTCATGCTCCTAGGAGTATAGACTGTGTCTAGTGGGCTTACTGCTAAGAGATGTGGACCACACATGGCTAGGCAAGCATGCTGCCTGGAGCCCAGTCATGGCTGACCCATTCATTCTCTTACCTTGAACAGTTCTATGATGAAGCCAGTCTCAGTCTCTTGCATACCTGTTCCTGGCCTTATAGTCCATCTCTGGAGAGGGACCCTCATGATGCACCTATGGGACATGGACACTTCCCTCCCCCCGCCCCCCCCAGCTCTGCTTTTAGACAACTGGGCATGGGCCTGTTGCTGTGAAGCTCGGGGCATTTGGGGGTTTATTCAATGCGCCTTCTGCCTCTGAGGTACTCGCATTTCAATGCCCACAAGACTTTCTTGGTGTAGGAGAGGTAAATAGCTGAGCCATTAGCCCCCTGCCAGGATGGTTCGTGTGGCTTTCCCAAACTGATTCTCTCAGATACACCTCTGTGTCTAAAATTAGGAGTACAGGGTCTGACTGAGAACTTCTGACACTATTAGCATTAATATTCAAAATTTATCCCCTTTCAGATTTATAGAGTGTCTCAACTGCACCATGATCACAAGCCCTGCAGTGTTTGGATGATGGCCAGGCATGCTGAAGTCCTCCTGGGCACATTCTCCAGCAGCTTCACTATTTGCATAAGCATTGGCATTTGTCCACCCACTCTCCTGTTAGCTGTGGTTAACCATACAGGGAACCAAGACCTACATCTCTGGGGCTATGACCTGACATGCAGACAGAGCTTATACTGGATTCTTGAAAATATGTTATAAATATCTTCAGGAGATGATGGGTGGGGTGAGTCTGGAAGCAGTGGCTGAAGACCACTGCACTGTAGCAGTAGGCCTTTCTGAACATCTATCTTCAGTGATCACACTTAACTTTGAGCATGGGTCTTAAACATTGGGTGCTCACATTCTAGAACTTCTAAATATGGGAGTATGGCCATTGGTGACTTGTGAATGTTTTCTTTCCTCCTTGCAGATGGTACTGGCTGCCTCTTTACAATTTGTATCAGAAAATATGAGTATTTTCCTCCTGGCCAGGTGCTTTTATAAATGTGGACTCTGAGATTGACATGTGCCAAATAAGTAGTGACCATGATGGGTACCCATCAGCATGTACTAACTCCAACCTCAGAAAGGAGGGAGCTGCTAACCACCAATAATGAGGGTGGCCCAGTAAGACACCCACCAAAAGCAATGTCTATTTCAGCTTACATGTTATAGTATATCACTCAGGGAAGTCAGAGCAGGAACTCAAGCAAGAACTTGAAGCATAAAGCATGGAGGAAGGTTATTTGTGGCTTATCATGGGATCATGCTTATCTAGCTTGCTTGCCTTCTTTTTTCTTTCTCTCTTTCTTTCTTTCTTTCTTTCTTTCTTTCTTTCTTTCTTTCTTTCTTTCTCTCTCTCTCTCTCTCTCTCTTTCTTCCTTCCTTCCTTCCTTCCTTCCTTCCTTCCTTCCTTCCTTCCTTCCTCCCTCCCTCCCTCCTACTTTCTTTCTTTCTTTCTTTCTTTCTTTCTTTCTTTCTTTCTTTCTCTCTTTTTCTTTCTTTCTTTCTTGGAGGTAGTATTACAACTTTATTTGACATTCAGCAGGTTAGTTCTCATCCACATTGACCGTCTGTAGATTTTTGAATGTGGTAACAGGCACGTAAGTTACCAACGTGTAGAGCTTATTTGGTGAATCCTCATCTTTATTACATTTTCTGGACAAATGTACTCAGATGTGATATGGAACATTCCTTATTCCCTCAGTCCAGATAGCTTTATTGAGCCTGGTGATAATGCACACATCTGGAGTCCTCATTTCTTTCATGGCAAACTTTCTGAATTTCTTTGGGTGTCCGAGGAACACACTTCTTGAAGCTTACTCCATGCATGTGCTTGTGCATGATGATGGTATATTCTTGGGTCACCACCTCGTTGATGGCAGAATGGTCCTTCTTCTTCTTGCTACCCTTCTTTGTGGGAGCCATTTTTTCCGGACCCAAGTTGGAAAGGAAGGGCATGAGGGATTATGGGGTTATCTAGCTTTCTTATACAGTCCAAGGACCCCTGCCTGGGGAATGGCACTGCCCACAGTGAACTGAGCCTATCTACATCAATTAACAATTAAGACAATCCCTGAAAGACATGCTCATAGTTTAATCTGATCTAGGCAATTCCTTGGTTTACTCAGATGGTGTTAGGCTGTGCCAAGTTGGCTATCAGAGCTAACTAAGACAGAGGACATCTTTCATTACTCATCAAGAGGTGTGAAGATATCAACTGTGCTTGGCCTGATGATTCCCCTTCTTCTGCTACCTCTATGCTATTATGCTGATTCTTATTATATACTATTGTAGGGGATGATAATTGGTGACTCACTGTACAAATAACTCAAGTTATTTCCAAGTATACATGTATTTCTACATTAATATATAATGTAACTAAATAATATGATATTGTAAGATATGCAATGAAAGTATAAAAATAGCACCCAGGTGACTTCTCTACTCATTTGCTAAAACTGGGCCACATGCATCTCAGACATCTCTTGGGTGCAGTGGAAGCAGACTGAGTCATTGATGTTGATTCTTATCCTTCCTCTGGGGCTGTTCACATTACTGTTTAATCCCAGCAGATGTGTTAACAGGAAAAAAGATTGCAGAAGGGCTGTGGCAGGCAGTCACAAACCATATCCCATCTATATACCAGTGACTCAAAGGAAAAGCTGCTAACTAGCTACCTGAAGATTCCCAGGTACCCTTCTTGATAAACACAGAGATCCCCTTTATGTTTGCTTTTTATGGTGTGGGCCTCATCCTATGTGCTTCTTGAGTGTGGAGCAGGTGGATGGTAGCTAAGGGTTTGGCCCTGCTGGTTCTCCAGGAGTGGCTCACAGCAAGGATTTCTATAGTATGAAGTACACTAAGGGTTGTTAGTGATGGGATCTCCAGCCAAGAGACAAACTGATTGATCCATAGATCTAGGGCAGCGGTTCTTAACCTGTGGCTTGCAACCCCTTTGTCAAACTTTTATTAAAAAAATATTTAAGTTACAATTCATAATGGTAGCAAAATTACAGTTATAAAGTAGTAACAAAAGTAATTTTATGGTTAACAGGTCCTTACAACATAAGGAACTGTATTAAAGGGTTACAACACTAGGAAGGTTGAAAAACTGTGATCTGGGGACTCAAATAATGTCATTGGCCTTCTCTGCTCCTCTTATTCCTTCTCTTCCTGGGCTGCCTCTGAGTTCTTGTGGTGACACAGATGAGAAGAGAGTGGTTGGCAGCCTTTGTCTGTATCTTTACATATTAAGCAATATTCTCTTCACCCTTCAGGAAGAGCTCTGAAAAGGGCTGCTTGGATCTTGTTAATGCCCTCTGGACCACACTCTGACATGTAGTCCACATGAATAGTACTTCGTCTGCTGTGAGTAACTATGCAGATGGAGTTGAAAGAGCTGGAGATAAAGTATGAGCAGCAAAAAGGAATGAGGATTCATGCCCGTCTTCCAGAGCTTTCCTTCCTGTTCGCAAATAGCTGACAAAAAGATAAATGACCACCATGCATGTGTGTCAGGGAGCCATTGTCAAGAAGAAATAAAGAAGAGAAAATGGTAGAGAATTTTATGAGGACAGAAGTGTTGGAAGAGGGGAGGGATGGTCATGGATGGGCACAGGAGACCTGTGAGGAAGAGGAACAGGATCTCCACAGGAGAAGAGACACTGCTAGAGCATCATCCTCAAGACAGTACAGAAGCTTCTGAGTTCTAAGTAGAGGATGGAACACCAACCCATGTTGAATGATGACCAGAACTGTCCAGACCTTGGAAGTATCATATTTTGTAAAGGGAGACAAAGTCACCATGGATCCCAAAGATAAGCTATCTGTCCCTCTCCATTGCCACTTGAATTTACATATGAGAGAAAACATGGCTCATGAACAAGTACATTTGGGAGAGATAAGCTCAGAGATAATGTGTCATGCTGGACAAAGTAAACCTGGTGTCCTATATGCCAGCTCTGTTGTGACCTTGGGTTATTCTTGCAGACAGCACAGAGCCAGGTCAGAGCCATTGCTGGTGGAAACCCATGGAGGCCTTCAGTGTGCATTTGGGTGCTTCTCTGTGATTGATGGGACCAGTGTTTGAGGAAATGAATGGAAATCTGAAAGGACTTCAGGTTGCAAATGCTACCTTGGGACAAACATGGAAAACTGAGAAAAGGACACACATGAGATCCCTCCCACTTGAGGTTACTCTTACCTGCTTTTAAACTCTGGACTTCATTTTGAAGAATCAACTGCAGAGAAATGAGAGACACTGTACCCTGCCTCCTGACAGAGCTTCTATTTGTCAAGAAGAGACTTCAAAGGCCTTTTCATACGGTACTCTTGAACACAGGAGAGAAAGGGCCTATTTGAAAAGTCCACCTGTCCCTGTGACTCACGCAAATGGGAACAAAGATCAGAGAATAAACCTTTGGCCTCCACCCCTGTGCTGGTCATACAAGGTGGCTGCCTCATCCCCACAGGCCCCATAGTTTTGAGCATCAGAGCTGCTCCTGAGCAGGATGACTGCTAGGTATAATTCAGTGCCTCCCACTCACTCACTTCCTATGCAAATCAATGGCATAATATACAGGGCAAGGAAGCCAAGGGGACAGCGTGGCTCCAACATAACCTCAAAACATTGCCGCATGCCAGAAATAGACTCAAACAACTGGAATAAAAGAAACAAAGTTTTAATGGTTTTAAAATACATTTTAGAAGAATTTCTTTAACTCTGAGGGCAGGAAAAGATTGCTGAAGTTAAAAAAATTCACAGAAGGAACAATAAATGCAGTTGTATTGAGTTTTATGTTTCCAACAATAGACAATACAATAAATAAGATGAAACAGAAGGTGCAGTTGGGGGGATGTTGCAGTACAATCAATGCCAGAGGTAGGTGACGGTCACTCAATCAATAGGAAAGTGAACAGCAAGAGATGAAGGGCCACACACAGCCATGCACCATTTTCTGTGTTTCCTTCTGGACCCTCACCAGAAACAATAGCGTTCACATTGACAGGAGAAGGAGATCTATGCAAGGGCCTCCAATCTTCTGACTTAGCACCGTAGGATTATGATCTATCATGTGTCAGAGCTAGCCTAGGATGCATGTGGACCCTGGGTGTAGTGTGTCAGAATCAGAGGTGACAAGGAACAAGGTCGAGAACAGTTAAGAACAGTATAAGCTAGTGAAGGTGAAGATGCTCTTAAGTTGTACTTCTAAGCAAATGCCCTTTAGAAGGAGACCTCATGTGTGTGGAGATATGGATCCAAATGTGTTGTTTCATCATTCATGATGCTGGAAAATGGGTTCACTGAATTCCTACAATGAGAAAAATGGGTGTGTAAACCATGTAGTGCTTATAGGACTCATGGGTATGTGGCAGAAAGTCAACATGGGGGAGTCTGAACATAAAAGCAAGTCCCAGTATACAGACTGCTTTTTATCTGGAATGTCAAAAGATATGAACTATTCATGGACATTCATGCAAATCACAACCCTCCATAACATGCAGAGTGACCCTATGCTGATAGGACAATCCTTGCAGGGAAATCCTTGATGGCAGCTGCTGTGGTCCCCACAGGATCAGCTGCTGAGCTCTTGGGTGTAGGCTCCTTGCTCAGGAGGTCCAGGTTCCCTCATGAGGAACACAGCTCAGGGTCCTGAGCCAGCATGTATCCAAGCTATGCAGAACACAAAAGGGCATGCTCAGGAGGGAGGTGGGGAGCTAGGCCGACCCCAGAGCCTTCTCTGCAGCACAGCATTGGAAGGATGATTTCGCTGAGAGGAAATGGCATGAGAGTCGAGAATGGGGGGAGGGGGGATGAAAGGACTGAAGTGCATTTCATACTTACATGAAATGGTCAAAGAAGTAAAAAGTGGGAACAAATGGGAAAATTAACTGGTGAATTTTAGCTTCATGCTATGCTTTCAAGGTCCTGTTGTTTTCCTAAAGTATCCATCACGATGTGTTATGGTTTGGAGAACAATGGAGGTAGTTACCAAGAATAATGGCAATATCTTCTGAGGAGAAAAGAAGATTGGAAAGCAATGTAGCAGAGTGGGGTTTTTGTTGAACCTGCCAAATGGGTTCCTATGCTTTTCATTTGATGTTGTTTTGTGCCTCTGTGTTTTAAAAATATTGTGTAGCAACAAGATAAACCTTTAAACATGAGCACCATTGTAGCAATAGAGAGCTCCCCCGAAGCTTCTCCCTGAAGGGAGCCTCCCGTTTTGCCTGTTCATTCTATCTCCACCTCTCTCAGAAGTCGCTTGGCAGGCCACTGGAATGAGTTCCACCCACCCTCTGGACTACATGTTTCTCTGGAGGTTGTAAAGGGCACAGGTCAGGGGCCAAATATGATCAGTGCTATCACATGCCTGTGTCCCTCCTCAGTGAGTGACACTTGTTGTTCAGTGACAATCTTTATAACTGCTGTCCTGACTGCTTCCCTCAGAGCTTGGTGTATTAGAGAGGCACTTAACCACTTGAATTTCCCCCAGTTTTCCCACATCTCTTAGCACATGAAACACCTGATAATGTAGGGAAAGTTCCTCAGCCTGCATTACTGGAGCTCTTACCTCTGCCCCTATTCCTCCACCTCTGCTGAACCACTGAAGCCAGCCCTTTCTGTCGTAGCTCATCCTATGTCCTGCACTCACACTCACCATGTATAAACATGGAGTGTGTACTCCCAGGAAAGAAAGTGAGGATATCAGTTCTTGGTGAGATCACATGACCTCCTACCCTCAGTGAGATTGTGTGGCTTCCTGCTTCAGTGAGATCATGTAACTGGCTTCCTCTTTCCAATAGGACCAGATGATTCTTTGGACATTAGTGCACACCTCCAGGCTTCCTCTTTGCATACACAAAGCTCTTACTGTCCAGTTCAGCCTCTGAAGTGACATCTTTGTGTGACCATGAAAGAATAGCTTGGTTTCTGGTAGAACTCTGGCTAGAGATGGCCAGAGACCCAACAGGTATCCATACCTACAAGGGACGGCATACATTTCACCATGCTCCCAGACTCCAGGGTCCTGACATGCAGCCAAGACCTCCATTCATCCGCACCTTTCAGTCATGTAGGGCAATGCCCCTACAGCCCCTCCCAAAGAGAGGTTTGTGTCACCCAGCACAGATAGAGGGTGTGACTACAGGCCTCAGCCTCAAGAGATCTCCATATTAATGCGATACATAAAGGCCAGAGGGCATAGCCAATTAAGCACTCCTTCCCAGATCCTCCTTCCTCCTCCCTCCCTATTTAACTCAGGCCTGCCCTGAGATATGGAGGTAGGGATGGGGGTAGGGGTTACAACCAAATTCAACCACTTTCTGACATGACAATCAACCTGTTAAAACCATGGACTTCCTCATGTCTTTGGCTCCTGACGTGGAGAACCATGGAGAAGGCCTTTGACTACCGCTGCTTAATCTCCCACTAGAAGACTTCTCTATGTTCCCACCAACTCAACCAAGCTAGCCAACCCAGCCAAGCATGGGGCGCTGCCAGGGCTTTGCTCTTGTCCTTCTCACCTGTGGGCTGGTCCAGCCTGTACGCCCCCAGTCTCAGTTCTTCCAAGGCTCCCAGCGGAGTCTGGGAGCCCAAGGACAGAGACCACCAGCCTCCCAGTCAGCTGCTTCAGCCCAGAGATTCCCACCCAGGAGCTCTGCCCACTCAGGACTTCAGGCTGAAACCTCTCCATGCCCAGGTAGAGCTCTGGTGGCTTCTTACAGCCCATCAAGTGCCCAGCACCACGTGGAGTAAACTCAGTCAAATTCCCACACTTCTGGATCCTTGAGCCACAGCAGACATGTGGGAACCAAAACTCAGCCCAACAGGACCCATGCCCATGAGCAAGCTACAGCCCCAGCCCCGCACATCTTGACATTGTTTAGCAGATTTGGTCACTTCTCTCTGAGTGTTCAGTAGCTTCATAAAGTCTACACACAGTTACAGTAACAGGGGCTACTAGACAGCATATATCTTCTTTCTGGGCCTGTCAGGGGCAGGGTGCCTATGTGGCAGCAGCCATGAGACGCCCCTTGAGGAGCCTCCATCTATGAGGAGCCATGGCCTTGGACAGGGTGGGAAGATGTGTCCAGGTGAAGCCTCCAAGTCACACCCCAGAAAGGAATCTGGTACATGCCTGTCGCCCCACAGATCTAGCTCTGTGCCTAGAGTTGGATTTATCAGATTTGGCCTTAGAAGGTTGCTGTGCCCTTGGAAAGGGAAGAAGACTCTCCCTAGGAGGTGCCCTCACTCAGACAAGGTGCTTTCTGTGCAGTCAGGCAGATTCTCTGTCTGTAGACTTGACAGTGTGAGAGAAGTTAGTGATCATATCCTATGTGATCTTGGAAGAGAAATCCCTCACTGCCTTAGAGCAGTTGTCACCCTATGAGGTCAGGGTTCGGATGGCTCTGTGATTGTGGCTTTGCAGATGAAGATAAATGAGTACAAAAGAAATTGTTCTTGAACATCAGCGTCAGGGACAGGCTCCAGAGGCTCCTGTTTCTCACACCTAATCTCTCTCCTGCCCCTTGTGGTGGCTCCTGGCTCCATCTGTGTTGTGATATCTGTTCAGGGTAGAAGTAGAAGGCCCATGAATTGCAAGGGAAAAGAGGAGAAGAGCAGACATTGACAATAACATAAGCTTTTGTCTGTTGAAAATGTAAGTATTTAAATTATTATTATTATGTATGTGCATGATATATACATATGTATGAGTATATGACTACAGGCACATGTATGCTACAGTGTGCATGTGGAGGTTAGAGGACATGTGGATTGTTTCTCTCCTCCCACCTTTATGCTGGCTAAGGGGATTAAATTCAGATCATCAGGCTTGCCCAGCTAGTACCTTTACCTGATGAAACATCTCACTGCCTATAGGTAGATAGATGATAGATAGATAGATAGATAGATAGATAGATAGATGTAAATCTTGACCTGTCATAGTTTTCAGATAGATATATAGGCCTCAGGGGAAAATCAGAGTTTAAGGGGCAAAGGGAGTCACCTTGCCCTATGCTCAGCTGGTATATAGAAATGTGTCCATAACTGGGTGCCTTTTCTGATTAGGGCCTGACCCAACATATCCCAAGGGCCACCTCTCTACACTTGCATTTTAGCTAACTTCAAAGGATTCGAGCTAGGAGAAAGATATGGGGGTGGGGCTACATGCTTCCATTCCTTGTCCCTCCCCTTCTTTCCCCCACCCTTGTTTTGGGTCCACCTTTTCTGGGCTGCCCAAATGGTTCAATTGGTCACTCACTGTTTGAGCCATAGGCTTGAAGACAGAGACCTGGACAGAGTGTTTCTGAGTGACTCAAAGAACACAGAGGTATCTAAAGTCTCACATTGAAGTCAGTGACCCCAGAGGCCCTCCAGTGTGACCCTAAGGGGCAGGTTTCTACAGAACAAAGGCAATTTATAGTTATACTTAAGCCTCAAGACCTCACTCACCTATATTTAAGAGGTTATGTAAATGTTGTTTGTGCTACTTCACTACGGTCATGTCAGACATGACAAATTAGAACAAACATCAAAGAAATCAAAGTCCAGGTATGGTGTGACTCATAGAAGAAGGCCTCAGCCAGCATCAACTCATCTGAGTTCAAACCATGAGTGGCCTCATTGGAGTCAGGAGTCCAGATGGTATTTCCTGCCTGGTAAATTTGGAGCTAATTCATGTAGCAATGAGTCCATGTGTGTGCTTGTACACATATTGCAGGAGTCAGGCTTAGGAGACTGTGAATGGCTTAGCCACATGCATATGAACATCGTTGACAGCAACCCATGATGGAAGAACAGTTCTCCCTGATAGTAGGACTCCAGAATGCTGCCTAACAGTTCCAAGAGTTCAGCAACATTTTATCTTTGGAAGATGACTATGGATTGGCCCAGTAGCAAGGGTCCAGGGGAAGCACCGATAGTGTAGTAAGAGATATTGGGAAGAGATAAACAAGAAACATTCCCAAGCAGCAGCTGCAGCAGCAGCAGCAGCAGCATGAGGGACTGATTCTTCTGTCATGCCTGATACTCAAATCTCTAAAAATATCAAGGTGGTCAGGACCTCGGGACACTGTCTCTGCTCAGATGTCCTTGCCACACTCTTGAGAGTCTCCATTTAATGACCCCATGATTTTATTACCTGTGCTCTCAATGGGCCTCAAAGTGCATATTTCTCTTTTAATAAAATTTATTCAGATCTTTTTTCCACTAGGATTTAAATCACTTAAACGTTGTCTGCACCCAGGGAGTATGAGGGCCACACATGAAAGCAAGGTGGCACTGCTGGTGAATGTTTGCCTCCAGAGAGCTGCTGTTTCCCTTGTTTCTCCTGGTGCTTTGGTCTCTGCCATTGGTTCTTGGCTGTCTCTCTACTTCTGACCTCTTGATTCAATCGGCCTTAAGATCCCCCAGGCTCCACTCCTGACTCAGCTCATGGATCTCATGTGTAGTTGAGTGAACATAGGTTTTATGTAAAACCTCAAGCTTCCTCTCCTTCAGAGACTAACCAGCTCTCTGCTTTGGGGAGGATCTTCTCATCTTGTTCTGCTCCTCTCCCTCTAAGCTGGGTGTCTATTTGACTTGGCTAGGTACATTAGAAATCTCTCTGGAGACCACAGTTAAGGAACTTTAGCTTCTGTCTTTACCCTAGTTGGCAGTTGACTCATAGCCAGAACTGGCAAAGTAGGGAGAGATGAGCAGGCTGGAGATTCTCTTCAGTGGAATCAGCCTCCTCCTCTGGGGCTTGATCCCCTGTAGTGAGCACTAAATGTCTCTGCTCCAGACCCAATACCTCATATAAGCCAGAGATCTAAACTCAGGTTTTTAGTTCAGGCCCATGGGAGAGAAAATAGCTGCTGTTCCATCCAAGGAACCTGCCTCTGCCCTATCAGTGACCTTGCATGTCTTCCCACAATAGGTAACACTTGGTTGTTAGGGGTGGTTCCAGCCTCAAGACCTGCTGGACACAGGGATATAATTGGCTAGTTACCCTGAGAACACTTTCTGAACAGTTTACTGCCTTTAAAGTAGAAAAAAGGAAAAACATTGCGAACTACAATTTTCTCTACTTACCTACAGAGACTCCCAATTTTAACACATTCAACTCTAACCAGTTTATAGGACACGTCTCACCAGGAGAGCATTCTAGTGCCGCTGTTTTGTGTGATTTAACCAAAGCTGTTGTCCCTGAAGTGAGAAGCTTCATCTCCAATTGGACAGTCTGGAGAGGTGGAATTTGGTAAGAGGCTAATGCCTTATTTTGTTCTCTGTTGCTGTGATAAAACACTCTGACCAAAAACAATTTAAGACACAGAAGGGTTTGCTTAACCTATAGGTTACAGTCCATCACTGAGGGGAGTCAGGGCAGAAATCGATGCAGAAACTTAAGGCAGAAACCCTGGATGAATGCCTGTTTGTTGGCTTGCTCAAAGGCTCATTGAGAGAGAGCTTACTTACATAAACTGGGACCACCTGCTCAGAGAATAGTGCTGTCCACAGTGGGTTAGGCTCTCCTACACCAGTTAGCAATCACAACAACCCCTATAAACATTTCCACAAGCCAATCTAATTTGGATAAGAGAGAGAGAGAGAGAGAGAGAGAGAGAGAGAGAGAGAGAGAGAGAGAGAGAGAGAGAGAGAGTCCCTTCTCACATAACTCTAGGCCAAGCCAAATTGACAGTTATAGCAGATCAGAGTGGTTCACAAGGGCTCTGATCTTGGGAGAGGATTAAGGTCATGATCTAACCAGTGGGTTCCTTACCACAACCTCCATCCTCCTCCATTCTCTCTCCTTTCACCATGGGAAGGAACAAAAGAAAGGTCCCTGCCAGATGCTGGTACCTTGATGATGAATCTTCCAGACTCCAGACTATGAGAAATCAGCTCTTTCTTTTCTAACCTACCCCGCAGTAATCTAACAGCAGAAGGCAGGTGAAGACAGATAGCAAACCACAACCCATTGGAGTTTCCACAAAGCAGAGATTAATTCATCACCTAGCACTTACCTGGCTGGGAAGAGGCCATCTGTACTGGTGAGCCCTGAAGAACGCTTTGCCTTGTTAAGGTGTGGTGTGTCCTAGGACCAGGTTCCTGAAGAAACATTTTATTCTGGGTGTGCTGAAGAAAACTCTCCTCTCTGTTTCTCCAGCACCATCCACCATAGGCGAACAGAGAAAAAGCTCCCAGAAGCTCACATCCTTCATGGTCACAGACCACGGGGAACCTTCCTGAGGTCCATGCCTGAGCAGGTGCCACTGCTGCTGCCTAAAGGTGAATGGGGGATGTATGGCACCATGTTCTGTAGGGCAACGATCTCTTCACCAAGAGCAGTGTGTGATCCTGGTAGCAAACCAGGATGGGGAGACAGAGCACTATGATTTCTTGCAGACTAGGCTGTGATGAAGTGAGGGACCCATGGATCTAAGGATAGCAAGGGGAATGGATAAAAAAGCCCAGGATTCTCCCGGGAGATGAAGAACCCTACCAGATGTGGAAGCAAGGAGAAACTCTCATGACCTGCTTAAATAATAGTGGTAGGATATAGCAATCAGTAGAGGCCAGGAGGTCAACAAGATGCCATAGCTACTGGCCATTCCTGCCAACCATCCATTGCATCTGAATGTCATCCATTATCTGTCCAGCTCTGTGTCCCAAGAGAATACTGTGGTATTCTGCCTTGTACCCCTGAAAGATTACCATTGTTACTTGACACAACTGCCTTCCACAGAGCTGACAGAGAGAAACCCCAAAGGAACTATAGAGAGAGGTGAGACCCAGGGACTTATCCCTACTGTCATTGGTCCATCCTACTGTTCTGCAGTTCCCACAGTGGCTATCCATCCACAGACCCCAGACATTGCCACTCCTCTGGGCAGTGAGATGTCAATTACCTTTTTGCAAACTCATGCTCCCGTGACACCGATTTCTTCCCTTTGGGGGTCCTCTCAGGTTTTTTCTGTCTACACCTTTCTTCTGGACAATCTTCTTTAATTAAATTTGTGCATCTTAATGGAGAAGAGGGATTGGCAAGCAGTGACTTTTGGAGGGTTGAAGATTTTATTCTTTGTATACATACAGCACACACACACACTACAAGTAAGAGTTATACACTGTCTTAGTTGTATGTCAAGGAGAGCAAGTTCATTTTTAAAAAGTCTAAAAGGTCTCTAAGTAGATAATGATAATAAAAAATCTGGAAACTCTTAGCATTGCCCCATTTTCTATAACTATAATGAAATATCTGTGACTGAGTGACTTCATAAATAAAAGAAGGTTTACTTAACTGACAACCTTGACATGTAAAAGGTATGATACCAGCCTTGGTTTGATTCTAGATAAAACAAACAAACAAACAAACAAACAAACAAACAAACAAACACAAAGACTCCAGGGAAGGGCCAGGCTTCTTCTGTTTAATCTCTCATGAGAACTCAGTCCAGCAAAAGTATTTTTGTTCCTCTGGAAGTATACACAACTCTGAAAGGATCCATTATTATCCTCCATGAAACCAGGGGTTCTGTGGGTGTTTGGTCTGGCCAAAAACAGCCAAAGTGTTACAGCTTTCAGAAGGGAAGCCTGCACAGAGCAGGTAGCCACGATCTCAGGTCTCATCCACTACTGTGGCAGCAAATAGGCCCATGGCAGTGCAGGGCAGCAGCAGTGGCAGTGGCTGCAACAGGGGCATGAACACAGCCTGCCAGGCAGGTCTAAGGTCTAGCGATGAAAGCTTCAGGACAGAAAACTCTTCCCCAAAGTGTTACAGCTCAGTAAAACAGTCACCTTCAGACAATTCTTGGTGAAATAACTTATGCACTCAACTCATGTGTTTAAGGACTTTATAAATATTGAGGAGTAGGGTGGGATCCAGGAGTAGATGTTTCCCATTGGCTCAATTTGAGGCAGTGGTGAAACTCTATTAGCATGATGAAGGACTCCAGGTATTTTCCCTATGTGACTGATTGTCACGATCCCCTCAGTGGGGTCATGGTTAGGTGTTCCAGAGCAGGTAGCTTGGCAGGGAGCTGGCTTCATGTCTACCATACTCAATTCTGAGTTTTGCAGGGTTTGGGCTTACTCAACCTTACCAGTTCTTCTGTCGCATGGTATGGTCCACTTGTCCCATAGTCAACCACTACTGAGAGCCAAGTCTCTGATACATGAGACCTTTGGAGAACACTCAAGCTATTGTCCAACTGCCATGTAGCCAGAAATCATGTGCTGCTCGATCAGCTAAGCAGAGAGGTTGGGCTGAGCTGAGAGACTGAGGCAGACAGGAGAACTTGGAGACTTGCTTCAAGATATGTAAGAAACAAGTAAAGAGACCAGGTCAGGAAGTGTAAGCCCTGGTGATGGCTGGTGAAGCAAAGGACAGGACATGGAGGAGCACTGAAGGTCCTAAGCTTGACACAAAGATAACACAACAGGTAGGAGGGGACTGGGTTATGGGCTAGTGTGGTAAGGATAGCCAGGGACCTTCCCAAAAGATCACAACAAAGCAAAAATACTGGCAGTATGAAATCAGACACATGTGGACCCTAATAACTTGAGATGGAATTGGCCCTGTGTTGTAGTGTAAATGGGAAGATACAAATGAAGACATGCCCAATGTGAGAAAACTTACCCAGAGGTCACAGAGTGCCAGTGGTAGGCCACAGAGTGGACACCCCTTGTGAGCAAAAGTGCTTTGACATGAGAATTTTACAAAATCACTGTTTTGTAATGTGCAAACTATTTTTTTATAATATGGCACTAGGGGAATTAGGAAGGGGGTCATCCTGGTTAGTATAATGGTAGCAAACATGGTTCACCAAGCCCCTCTTACCAAGGTCCACTAACCAAATGTTCCCTCTTAAGGCTTAGGTAGCACTTCCTGGTTCTGTTCTTTGCCGCTCTGGAGACTGAACTGGGGTCCTGGCTTCAGCCCAGACATTGCCAGGTGCTCAGTTTGGACTTGCAGTATCCCTTCCCCCAAGTCCACATGGAAAGGCTTGGTCCCGGTGTGGCATTGTTGGGAGGTGGTGACTCTGAGATGGATGCTTTTGCTACAAGACTCATGTCATACCTTGTTACCTGTTATATGCCCAAACAGGCTGGGGAAGGGCTCAGCAGCAGAGCATTTGCTGACATGTGTGAGGCTCTGGGTTCTATCCCTAGAGCTGAAAAATAAGTAAATAGCTAGAAGATACATATGTAGATAGGCAGGCGATGGATAGGTATAGGATAGAGAGAGAGAGAGAGAGAGAGAGAGAGAGAGAGAGGGATATATGTGTGTATGTGTGTATATATATAGAGATGATAGGTAGATGATAGGCAGATAGATGATAGACAGATAAACAAACCAATATATAATAGATAGATGATAGACAGATAGACAGATGGATAATAGATGACAGATAAACAGACTAGTAGATAGATGATAAATGACAGATAAACAGACCTATAGATAGGTAATAGAAAGATGATAGATAGATAGATAGATAGATAGATAGATAGATAGATAGATAGATAGATA
>NW_021620455.1:0-19304 GCF_004785775.1 Grammomys surdaster | reverse complement strand
ATAGATAGATAGATAGATAGATAGATAGATAGATAGATAGATAGATATGGGACAGAAAGATAGATGATTCTCCCAAAGCAACAGAGCCAACTAACCCTGGGTCGAGACTTCACTCCTTAGAGTTGACTGTCTCAGATATTTGTCACACTAATTAATGCTAAGCTGTCCAACACACTATTGGACTGACCCAATGTGAGGCAAGAATTAGAGGCACCTTGGATATAGGCCTGAGTTCCTGTGACAGGAAGTTCTCCCAACATAAGCCTCACAGGTGCAGAAGAAAGAATCTGACTGAGGAACTGCATCTTCCCAGGAACAATCTCAGGATGAAATGGCCAGTCACACATGAGGCAGCTTAGCCCCTGGCTCTGGACTATTCCTTGATGTTGGGCAATGCTCGCGCCCGGGTCAGGGGCAGCGGCGTGAGCAAGAACAGCAGCGGGCGTCCCAGGGGGCCACGGCTCAGCACTCTCTGTTGATGGTTTGGTCTCGCCAGCGAGGTGAACAGCTCACAAGCTGGCAGCGAACCGCAGGGTCCCGGGAGTAGGGACGCGGGACACGGCACAGGCCAGGGGACCTCGAAGGGCGGCTGTTGTCAGGAGAAAGTGTCCTGCAGCCCACTAGAGTGTAGAGAACACAGGGGCAGGCGGAAAAGGCTTCTCTCCCACCCCCCGCTGCGCGGACAGGGGCACGGGTGAGTCTTGACTTACACAAAGAGTCCAGAGTTCAAAGAGACACGTGGAGCTGAAGACATTTATTGATATGGCGGTGGGTTTGGATGGTGGCAAGCTCTCCCAAAAAAAATGTCAGAAGGCGTTTGCTTATATTGGAAGTGGGTGGGGCTTCTAGGTAATACGTAAATCTTGAGGCAGAGACCTGTTAGTCTCGTGCCTTACATGACCTAGCAAGCAGGCTGTATGTTAGGTCTCTGGGTTCTGGGGGCGTGGTCGAACATCTCAGGATTTCCACAGCCCCACAGCTTGATACAAGGGAAGGCAGAGAAACTTAGCTCATCCCACCTCTTCTGACTGTCTGTCCCAGGGTCATCATTTCAGATCCATGGTGTCAGTCTACACAAAACCAGCCAACCTCCATTCCTTATGCCCTAGAGTCCCTTATTGAGGCTATCTGTTACTTTGGATCTGGCTGAAGAGGCTCCTTTTAGTGTATATGACCTAACATAGGCCTGTGTTCTCAGTGTGGACATCTGGGAGCATCTTAGGTTTTTCTTCATGTAAGCCCCATCACCTCAATGCCTTGCTAGATGGTGTCAACTTGTCACGACAGAAAGGCAGCTGGTTCCTTACATGTCACTTTAAATGAAAACTAAATGTTCCCCCCTGAGCCTAGATTCCCAGTCCTCCAGCAATGCTCCAGGAAGGGTCTGTGTGGTGGGAGTGGATTACCCCCTGTATGATAAGTGGGAAGCTGCTGCGGTTTGAAAAATGACAAAGCAACATTTTGGAGCCCTTTTAGTGAGTATAGCAAGCAGGAGGTGGAACCTTCACTGAGAAATAATAGAGTGCTGAACCATGTGCCTGCAGCCCTCATTGGTGTGCAGCTCAAACCTCAGGGAGAGGAGGAAACAGCCTGGCTGGGTGAAAGCTGTCCTCGCCATCCATCTCCTTCCTGGAATTGCTAAATACCTGGAGGGGTGCTAACCCAGACCTATGCTGGGTTGGGAGGTCCTAGTGCATCAGTGTCACCACAGAGGGGAGGCCATGGACAGACAAAGCTGAAATGAAAGCCAGGCAGTAAAACATAGAAGGGGGGACTAAAAGCAGGAGCTGGACTCATCCAGAACCTCATGCCAGGGTGTTCTGGGCCAGGGCTGGAGCTCAAGAGATTCAAAGAGGTGGCAGGATGCAGAAGAAACACAGATGGGGTTATTGACAACTGCCTAGGGGGTTCTGTGATTCATTTTCAAAGCGCTCTCATATTCTTCTTCATCTATTGGAAAAAAACAACCCATTTATCAACTGTGAGCTGGCTTAAGGGAGATTCTGTAAAACTTAGACAATGTAAGCAATTTGCAGCAAACAGTGCTGGGCAAACATTTTGTATGGAAAGCTTTGGATCCATTTTTTCGTGGAGATTCCATCTATGAAGGAGCTGGGTATGCAGCACAGGGCTGTGGCTCAGGCCATACTTGAGCCATCAGGCTACTTTTATTCCATAATGTCCAATATGCATAGTAGGCTCCCAGCCACTCCCAAAGAAACCCCGAGGCCTTTCCACGATGCTGTGGACTGTTTGAGAGTGATTTCTTCTGTCCTCTGCTCCCCCTGGGCAGGATGCCCTGAGTATCTATCTCTGGCAAGCATTCATAATCCCGGAGACCTCTTTGGCACCATGATGAACTGTTATCCAACATGAAAGCCAAGCTCCATGCTACACACTTCGTGCAGTGCTCCAAAAACCACACAGCATCACCTTGCTTTCTGTCAGGAATCTAAACTTTCTGAAACTGTGCCATCTGTAGGTCTGTATTGATGTGTCTCTCTGACAGGGGACTTTCCTGAGGCTCTCCTGAGGAAGGGAGGAGTGCCTTTGAGCTCCTGGGAGTGTTCGCAATGTTTTAGTCTTGGGGTACACCGATGTGAGTCTGGATTTCTTGCTGGTTGAGGACCAAGGTTTTCTTGCTCCTGGCTGCATGGCCCCTCCATCAGGCAGCTCTTAGCACAGGGGCTTATCTCTTCAAAACTAACTAGTGAGAAGGCCTTGGCTTTATTCTACTAGCTAGGAGCAAAGACAGCTTCACCATGTTCACCATGTTACAGGAAGGGGACTACAAGGTGTAGGGAGGGAAGCAGGGCCATCTTTTAAGTCTGTACATCTTTTAAAAGAATATGACAGTCACTTGAAATTGAGTAAAAATGTTGGCTATTAACATCTGAGGGCTTTCAGCTCAGCACCTCTAGCCCTGAAAAGATCTACTTACAGCCCTTTGGCTGCTCCTTCCAAGCAGGTCTGCCATTCCTTGCCCTCTAACTTGGCTCCTAATCCCTGAAGGACCTACAGTCTTTGAAACCCTGTGGTCTGGTCAGTCTGTCTGGGAAAGTACCTTAGAGGCTAGGTGGCTGCTACTACCAGGGACGCTGAGTAAAGAGGGCAAAGTGTGAGTTCTAACCTTACAAGTTTGCCTGGACTTTTGTACACTGTATGTTAAGGCATAGACCTGAGCCAGACATAAGGGTCAGAGGACAATCAGTGATAGGCTACTGACCTGCCAGGAGGGGATCACTTTGTCCTTTGTACAATCTGAAGAATGCCTCTAGAGCATTTAAAAATTTTTAATTAGCATAACTAATTATCAAGAAAGCAGGAGATTGGGGGAATATTTTAAAGCAGTATAGAAAGAACAAAGTTCCCTTCAAGTCTCAGCTTTGCTAAGCCATGACATACCAGGACAAAAACCACAACAGCCATGGAGACTGACTGTGAAGGAGGGGCCAGGAGAAGGCCAGGCTAGAACTCTAGGTACTGAAAATGGACTCCAGAAGATGAGGAGGGCTATCTCCATAACATTAAGAAAGAAAAACGCCCAATTCAAAATGGGACACAGTCGCTTTATTGCATTCAAGAACCCCATCAAAATAAAACATGATTATAGAAAAATAGAGCCAGAGTGGGCCATCTTTATTGGGCCTCATGAAGGGACTCCTAGGTGAAGGATTGCACTGAACATGAGAGGAAGCCAGCTCTGAGGAAGGGCTGCGGTGTGAGCAGCTGCCCTACAGAAGTTGTAGGCATGATTAAAGCTAAATGAAATGGACTAGGAGAATGTGTGTTCTGGGTTCCTGGTCATCAGAGTGTTAAAACTTGAATACGGACCTGGGAGGTGTGAGCACCCTGAAGGACTTGGAGGAGTCTGCTTCTCTAGCAGAAACTAAAGTATTTCTCAGCTTTAGAGCTGATTGACAACAAGTTGAAAATTCCAGGATAACTGCCTGTTTCAGCCAGAGGAACTAGGCAAGGTTAAGGGGCCAGCAGAGCAGGAGGTAAGGGAGCTGTAAGGAGTCCATGTGCTTGAATAATCCTGCCTGTAAGTCACTCAGGGTTTAGAGAGGCATGTGACATGTGTGCGGGACGCTAGCTCAGGAGAAATCTAACTAGACTCCCTCTGTGTGTCCCTCTCAGTACTACATTTCACCTGAAGAATATACCTGAGCTTCCTTTTGAACATGGCAACAGTGATCACAGGTTATCCTTCAGCCCACAGGAGTCTGGAAGATGTTAGGCAAAGATGCTTTGAAGTCAACTTTCACTCACCCTGCAGAGTGAACCCAACCTGAACTGCCAGTGCACCTCTGTTGCTTATTAATGTGAGGGATGATAGAGGCTGTTTTGTGTTCTAAGAGTTTGTGAACTTCAAGGACAAAGCCTTTTTCTTGTTTTCTCCTCTATTAGAATCGTCAGTGTCAAAGGAAGGAAGAAAGTTTGACATAATAAGAATCTCTCACAGACCGTCAATAGAGACTTTGAAAAGGATGTGCATGTGCTGTAAGAATAATTAGAATTGGACTCCTTTAGTTTTCTGGGCCTTGAAGTGGAGTTTCAAACCCTGAGGATGACATTCTGCAGAAAGCAAGCTTCTTTTGTATTCCACCAGAAGCTAGTCATCTTTAATTACTTTCAAAATTAATTTTCTCCCCAGAAATGCTACGTATTTCTTCATCTATCCAGCTGTCAATAGAAGTAATTTGGAAGCCGGAGAGGGTGTGAATTGGCTTGGGAAGGGGCATGGAACACAGTAGGTTGAGAGCTGTGTGTGTGCTGACACAGAAGCAGAAGGAAGTTTCAACTGGGCAGAGGTACTGTTCTGACCTCTGATCTTAAGACTCTGTCTTTGGACTCCACACATTCAGATCTGAGAAAGCTTTCTTCTCAACCCTAGATCAGCTAAGCAAAACAAAAGCTATAATTTTGATCAAAACATTAATTTCTCTCCTGTAGAGGCCCCAGCTGCTCTTTGGCTATATACTGCTTTTCAAGTGAATATTATACTTAATCAATGTTTCTCATACTCATGTTTTCCTATGTATTTTCCCTAAAAGGTGCTTTTGTTAAGTATTTTTTATGACAGCTGATTACCTTTTATTGAAAATGGCTAGTTTTCTCATCTATATCCTGATTACAGCTTTTCCCCCTCTACTCCCACCAGTTCTTCCCCATGTCTCCCTTCCATCCATATCCACCCTTCTTTTGTTTCTCATTGGAAAATAAACAGGCTTCTAATAAATAATAATACAATAAAGTATAATATAATAAGATAAAACAAAAAACGATACCAGCATGTTTCTTGGGGACATTTTCTTGGAAAATCTTTTTCCATCCTTTTATCTTGAGGTGATGTCTATTCTTGATGATGAGATGTGTTGCTTGAATGCAGTAGAAGGACGGATTCTATTTTCACATTTATTCTGTTAGTCTGTGTTTTTTTTTGGGGGGGGGATCATTGATATTGAGCTATCAAAAAATAGTGTTTGTTGGTTTCTGTAATTTTGTTGTTATTGTTGTTCTTGTGGTGGTGGTTATGGTATATTGGGTGTGTTTCCCCTCTTGACTTGCTGGTCTGAAATAATTTATTTGTGTGGTTAACTTCTTTAGGTTGAAGTGTTCCTTTTAGTGACTTCTGAAGGCTGGATTTGTAGATAGGTGTTTCTTAAGTTTGATTTTATCATGGAATGTCTTATTTTATCTATGGTGATTGAAAGTTTTGTTGGGTATAGTAGTCTGTGATCTCTTAGAGTTTGTAGTATATCTGACCAGGTCTTTCTAGCCTTTAGAGTCTCCATTAATAATTCAGGTAATTCATAATCTAATATGTCTGCCTTTATTTGTTACTTGGTCTTTTTCCCTTGAAAATTTTAAATATTCTTTCTTTTCTCCATATGCTTAGTATTTTGATTATTATATGCTAAGGAGATTTATTTCTGGTCCAGTCTATTTTGGTATATTCTTATACCTCCGTGGGTATCTCCTTCTTTAGGTTAGGAATTTATTTTTCTATAATTTTGTTGAAAATATTTTCTGTGCCTTTGACCTGAGTTTCCTCTCCTTCCTCTATTCCTATTATTCCTAGATTTTGTCTTTTCATACTGTCCCAGATTTCCTGGATGTTTTGTGCCAAGATTTTTAAAGATTTAACATTTTCTTTGACAGAGGTATCCATTTATTCTACCATGTCTTCAATGCCTGAGATTTTTTTTCTTTCCTCTTCTGTCTTCTGTTGGTGAGGCTTGTCCTGAAGTTCCAGTTAAAATTCCTAAATTTTTCATTTTCAGATTTTCCTCTGTTTGGATTTTCTTTATTGATTCTGTTTACATTTCCAAGCTTTGAAGTGTTTTATTCCTTTTCTTCCACTGCTTGTTTGTGTTTTCCTGGATTTATTTAAGGGATTTACTCATTTCTTCTTTAAGGACCTCTTTCATAGTCATAAAGCTATTTTAAAGTTCTTGTCTTATGCTTCAGCTGTATTGCAAATTTCAGGGCCTACTGCAGTACAGTGACTGGGCTCTAGTAGAGACATACTGTCCAGGCTGTTATTGATGTTTACATGGATTGTTATTGATTTTTACAGTGGCCCCTAGGCATCTGGGTTTGAGATGATTGTAATTCTAGGTGCTGATATCTGTTCTTGTCTTTGTGGGAGGGGTATTTTGTCCTTTGGTTTTTGTTGCTTTCTGTGGTTCTTAGGAGGGTGTAGTGGTTATATGTTTCCTGGTAAGTAACTCTTCTGGCATCCTGCCAGGTGTGGCCATTGGGGATTTCATGTAAAAGGTATTTCTTAGTATTGGGAGCTGTCACTTAGGAGTGGGGGTGAGCTAGAGTGGACTGGAGATGGGGAGAGGTCCACAGGAAAGAGAAAAACCAGATGTTCTAAGAGGATCTGCTTAGTCCCCTGGGAATGGAAGCCGAGAGTGAGGAGCGGCCACAACAAGTAGTCTGCTACAGAGTCTGGATGAGACTGGGGGATTGGATTTGTAATGGAGGAATGCAAGGTGAAGGCCTGCAGTTAGCCTACCCGTTTCCCTGGCTGGCATGGCTGCTGGGTTCCCAGGGAATGCCTGCTGGTGTTGGGGGGTTGGATAATGGGATGGGTTGGGGTAAGAAAGATTGGATGAAGTCTACCTCCTGAGTCACAGAAGATAGGGACAGGAGAAAGAGTGTCACAGCCGGTGGTCAGCTACAGAGCTGGGGATGAGACTGGAGCATTTTTAACTTCATAAAAATGCTGTGGTGTGTTTTGTTTGTTTGTTTGTTTGTTTTTATGTACCTTTTGGGGACTCTGCTATGACTATTCCATGACACAACATCACCAGTACTAGGACATACTGGGAGAGTCAATGCATTTATTGATTTTATTTCTGCCAAACATTTTGCAGTGTTCCTGTGCCAGAGTTTATTGATCCTTTTTGCTTCTAGTGGGCACACAGCTTCCTTCTAGGCTTTTTTTATTGCACATGGTGTTGGCAAGGATGGGTGTGGGCCTCTGATCGCTCACAAGTGAGAATTACCTTTGGGTATTTACCTGGGAGTAGGATGTTTGTGGAGTGGAACATATGTGTGTTTGACTTCAGGAACTGATGGCAAACTGTTTTCCTAGGTGATTATACTAATTACTCCCCTGCCAGCAGTGGATTAAGATTCCACAGATGAACACTCTTCCTAGCACCTGTCCCTGTGTCCCTTCACTTTCTCACTGTGGGAGGTTTGCCTATTAACAAAAGAGAAAGGACATATTCCTGAAAGAAAAATCTGCAGTGTGCCTCTGATAGCCTTCAGAACTCATGGCAGGACACAAGAACAATTAAAAAAAAATGTGAGAGTGTATCATGACCCTAGCATCTTATAAAATGGATATGTGTGTAGGTTTTTTGTGTTAAGTCTTGTGTTGGAATCTAACGTTCAGAAATGTGCAAAATAGCTCTCATTCCTTGGAGAATCACAATCTAGCTCAGATTCTCAGTCTGTGCGAACCATGAAGTCATTTCCAGGATTTGACAAAACTCCATAGGAATTTCTCAAACCATTTATGAAAATTCAGTTTAGGTGAGCACCTCAGGCTTACTCTGATATCTTGAGGAGCTCTCTGAATAACCTTGGTCTCATTTTCTTTTCTTTGTCTAGGCCTGTTCTCCCAGAGTGCCCACATAGCCAGGTGAGATCACAGACTGCATAATGCTTGTAAACCAGCTTCAGAAACAGTCTTGTCTTTGATATCACTGGGAACAGGCTGATTTACAGAACAGAGTTAAAGAGACCTTATTATGCTTAAGTGAAGGTTGAAGTCACTGCCATCTTGCTGTGAGCAACTTTGACCACTTCCTGTAGGTGTCCTCTACTTCCTGAGACAGTGATGCCTTTGGAGGCAGGGCTCCTGGAAGCACCTCCCTACTGTGACTTGGCATCTCTAGATGCAGTGATCTCTAAACCTCTATGGGACTCAGGTCTTAACCTCTGGACCATAAATCTAACCTCCCCTTTGGTAGCTGGCAGCATAAAGAAGAGTCACAATCTTATAAATATCAAATTAATTTCCCTTATATCCACATATCACAGAACTTTTGATTTAGAGGTATCACTTTCTGAGTCTCTGGGCACTTCCTTTGCTCCATGTTTTAATGTTTCAAGGTCAATTCACATATACTTGAACATTGCAACAGTGATTAACACAGAGAAATCAATCTTTCTTAAAATAGGTTCTTATTTCCCTCTCTAGCAGATGCACAGAGCTGCTTACTAGACTGGTAAGAAACAGGTTCAGTAGGAACTACTCTGTATTAACAGGTGCCCTTTGACCTATGTGGCTCATAGCTAGCCACCCTGTCATTCAGGAGCTATAATGGAAGCTCGGGGTGCTTTCAGTGATGTTAGGGACCTAGGCACACCGGGAACCCTGGGACATCCATTAGAACATCGATCCATCACCAATCAGGGTGAAACAGTTTTTGATGAGAACTTTTTAAGAGCAAAGATTTTTATATGGATTCCTGATTATCATAAAACAATTCTTCATTGCTCTGCAACCAAATGAAACAAGCAAGACTTTGTGGGTGTTCCTGAAAGCACGTTCTGAGTGCCCCCTTCGTCATTCCGAATCCTCCCTGACTCCTGACTAACAGCAAACAGATCCTGGAAACATCCGGAGCTTGCCTGCGGCACAAGGCAGCAGTGGAGGATTACAGTCCACTGCAGGATTCAAGATTGCCTCTTCAGGGATGCCCTAGACAGATCCACGTGGCTGTTCTGCTCAAACAAGAGATTTGCTGAGAACATTTGCAATTCAATACTCTTCTTTGAGTCTTCACGGTGACAGCAGATTCTTTTTGTGCTCAGTCAGGACACAAAGGGCCACCTGGAGGGCTTCCAAAGGCATTTGTTTGGAAAGCAGAAAAAGTCCTTGTTATAAATTCCTTGCACTCCTACAGCTCAACAGGTGAAATCCATGTTTCTTCCAACATCTTCCCCAGAATTCACTCCCTATCAGCATTAGCTTCAATCTGGTGTCTTATAAAAAAGAATGAGAATGTGTCGTGCGTGTGCGTGTGCGTGTGCGTGTGCGTGTGCGTGTGCGTGTGCGTGTGCGTGTGCGTGTGTGTGTGTTTCCCAATAGACTTGATAAAAGACACCATTTTATATTCTATAAACTGAATAATGGCTTCAGGCCAGCTGCAGGATCCTCCCAGGACAACCCAAAAGATTATGGCAGTTCCATCAGGGCTTCCTCCCAGTCTGGACAGAGTGGCTTGCTGTGAACATGAAGAAGGAGGCTGTCTAGCCCCTTCCTCCCACACCAGTGTCTCCAGCTTGTTCTGAGTTGAAAGCCCCAGAACTTGCTTCAGGCATCAGAAATCAGAGGCGCGGAGGACGGATCGATTCATTAAATCACTCTCAAGTCCCTGGCCCTACAGGCAAGAAGCATATCATCCTGGGGCAGAACACTGTGATTGTTTGGGAAATGGGAGTTTCTGAGAAGGGGGTTTCTCAGCATGTAAAGTGATGGGGTGGTAGAATGGATGGAATTTGACCCCCAAAGGCAAGGGATGCAGCGCTAACATAGCCCTTTGATTTTATTCAGGGGTCCAGGCTAACTTGAGGCTTTCCTGCATCTTTGAACAAGAATTTGGGTCAGGAGAAGGGGAAGAGAGACAGATGGCAACCTCTGCTGAATTTGGAGTCACTTAGCTCTGGACCAGACTGATTGCTTCAGAAACTTTAGGGTAGGTCCTGTGCAGTGGCACTTTCTAAGTTTTTAGGTAGGTCTGTCCTCAGCTATTTTGAGAGACACTAGAAGTGGGCTAGATTTAAGGGCCAGTCAACTGGGAATGAGGACATCCAAGACGCAAATCGCTCAGCTTGAGAATGAAAGGGAAGCCAAGTAGGACTGGCTGGACATCGTGGCAGGCAATTTGATGTCATTTTGGCATGATTGTTGGGTTTCAGACCTAGGACAAGGGGCTGATGAGCATATTTTACATACCAAAGTAGAGCTGGCTTCCAGGTTCTCCTAGCATCCTTCAATCTCTACCTGGCACTGTAAGACTCTGATGAGCCTTAGCTACCTGGGACCCCGGAGTGAAACACAAGGAGCCAGAGATCGATGCAAAAGCAAGAGGAGTTTATTGTTCCAGTGCTCTGAGGTCATCCTGCATTCAAAGGAGGTGCGGCGATGACCCCTGGCAGCCCATTTGGCCAGTTTTTATACAGTTTTCAAGGGTAGAATAGAGCAACAGCCACGAGGCATAATGTGATTGGCAGAACAGTGCGACTTTTAAACTGATTGGTCCTTAAGGAATAAGGTAGCAAGGGCTTGCCTTATCTGGGGGGTGGGGGCGATCAGCTCTGAGGAATATGTCTACTTGCTCTGGGCTTCCCTCATCTGCAGGTGGTTTTCCTGAGGAATATAACCATCTTCTCCCTTCCAGAGGGGAGGGGTGCCTACGTGCTCCATGACCTTTCTTTTCCTGGAGGGGAGGAGCCTGTGGAATTTTCCAAAGGCTCTGAGCTGACCTCTTCAGCACACCCCACCTTCTACCCCCAACCTTTCCAGCCCAGGAGCTGGGCTGCCCTTCCCCCACAGGCTCTTACCTATGTAATCTAGATATTTTGGTCTTCCTCACTTTTTCTCTTCTTTCCCTCTCTCGGCATGCTTTTTCTCTCTCCCCTTCCCTCCATTTCCCTGACCTCCTTCCTTGGGGACAGTGAACTCACCTGCCCTAGAGCAGCTTCCCAATAAACCTGCATTTATACTTATGTTTTAATCTGGATTGAATTGGTTCATTTTACTGGCAGAGAAATAACTTCTCAGTGATGCTCAGTGCTTTAGCTCATGTTGTATGACTATAACAGCGTATCAGAGACTGGGTAACTTATAAAGCAGTAAAGTTCACTTGGCTCATGGTAGTCTGATGCCCAGAGCTTGATGAGAGGTCTTTGCTGTGTTATAGCATGGTGGAAAGGCAGAGGGAGCTGACTATGCAGAGTGGACCTATTTGTAGGTAGCCTTGCTTCCTAGTGATCTATGCCCATGTATACACAATCATTCCTGAGACCCAACCTTCTCTGATCATACATCTATGCAGGAGGGTCAAGACTCCAGGATATCATAACTTCCCTCTAGGCTAACCTGTGATGGTTTCTACTCCTTGAACCCTACCCTGGCCTTAGAAAATAAGCCTCCAGGACATACTCACCCTGCAGTGCTCAAATATTGAGTCAGGCATGATTTCTTGGTGTGTCCACAGGAGGTAAGTTAGAAGACACTGGACTTTAATCCCATGACTGAGTGAAAAGATTGCTTTTAGCAGTGTGGCCAGCACTATCCAAAACACAGAGGCCTTAAAAGAACAAGAAGAAGGGGGTGACTTCTCCATCACTCTGCTTGAGCTGAGACACCCACATTCTCTCCACCTTCTCTACTCTCTCCCACATATTGGCACAGAGTTTCTGCCCAAAGCTGCGGACACCCAGAATGGGATAAATACTCATGCTTCCCTGGTCCTTACGTTGTATGGCATCAGCAGCAAATAACTTGCAGACAGCACATCATGGGGCTTATTAGCCTCAAGCCTCCACGATTGCTCGTGTTGGTTCTCATAGCCAACCAATCAGTCTCCTCAGGCAGTGTACACACAATCTTATTCCCCTGGAGAACCTGACTGGCATGCTGATGGTGGGAAGACAACCAGCAGTGCCAGATGTGATTCAAATCGTATCCAGGGACTGAGAACAGTCATCCCAGGGCTGCCTTCCAGCTCTTTAATCTGGTAGGACCCAGGGTTTGTCCTTTATGTTTGACTCAGTTTGCCTGATGCATGTCTCTTTGCCCATCCGTGATATTGAGGGCCCTGTTAGGTAACTTGTATCAGTGGGGCATTTGGAGAAATCGTCTCCAAGTTCTCTTTTTTCATGCGTACAAGGCACATCAACCAGAAGCCGAAGTTTGGGAACTCAGAGTCTTTTTCTTCTAGATTTGGTTCAAAGTCTGGATTTCTTTCAACACAGAATGGAAGACTGAACTCTACAGTCTGCTTGAGGCTTGTTCTTGAGATAAATATTTCAATTCCTGTCTAGTGATTTGGGAAGCTTGCTTTCTTCTTTCTTTTTTTCCGTTTTTCTTTCCTTCTGACTTAAAATTTTAACCAGAGCATTTTTCAATGTCAAAGTCACTTTCCATGAATTTTCTTTACAGAGAAAATTAATCATACACATTCCAGTCTTTCTGCACTCAGGATATGTTGCTCCCTTGTGATACAACAATTTCTCCGTGTTAGTAGGTTGTCAGTCATAGATACCCTGGGCCATAGGATGGCAGGGCTACTTTGTAGAGCCATTATCAAGGAGTCCAGTGGTATTCAGTCCATAGTGGGACCAGGAGAGATATATGCAGAAAGCCAAAGGGTGCCAGCTGACTCTGTGTTGATGCTCTGCAGGAGGGCTAAAACAGTGGGCACCTTCTCACCTGCATATTCCTTGTGTCACATGCCCATTAAGGCCCCAGGGGGCACTTGTTCACATTTACCCTGAAGTCTCAGAAAGGTCCTTTGTGGCCCCACTACACCTGGAAGTTACCAAGAAAGTGAACAGCACAAGCAGACAGCAGAAAGTACAGGGACACCTACTCAGACCAGCTGGGAGCTTACTCAGAGCAGCAGCCTACGCCTAGCCAGCTGGGTCTCCAGCCTCTTCCCATGTTCTAAGAAAGCTGTCTCCACATGACCTGGACCTCCTTGACTTCCTATTTAGCTGTGTCACAGTTCTCCTTCATGGCCACCCATGCAGGGTGTATCTTGCGAGTCGGGTACAAGTGTATCTGCAGATGCATCCAGATTCCTGTCTTCTCTCCTTCTCCCTAAAGAAGCAATTGTATTTTTTCACTTTTGTCTTTTCTTCCCCCAGAAGAATCTACATTTCCTTTTCTTGTATTCCTTTTTGCTTCTCTGTAGCTCCTTGAGGGCACTGCCAGAGAGTTTTAAGCTTCTCCCTTTGGTTCCGGTCATCAACATTATATTGTTGGATGGTTGGTGGTTTTCTGGGGTGTCAGTTCCTTTCTTTGGGTTAAGGTCACTCACTGCTTTGGAGAACTTGCCTCTGTGTCTTTCATTATTTCTGCTCATATTTTCCATCAGTGAGTGGACAGAGAGGCAAAGAAGATCTCGCCTTCCTTCAGCTCCACAACTCTCAGATCTGCTTTTCTTTTAGGTGTTCAATCTGGGTGACAGCATGGAAGCATGATTCAGCCAGGCACAGTTCCTGTTTCTCCAGACTCTCATCAAGAACAGTTTATGGCTAGGGTGTCACCTCCCCTTCTGTGCCTTGGTCTGAGCTAAAAAGTTTCATGACCTTGTACTGTTGTATTGTGTGCATGACTCTGTTGTTGGGTTGAATTGTGAGTCCTGTGTCTACCCCTCATGGGGCTAGGGCTGAGGCTCAGAGAGACAGAGGCACAGGAATTTGACTGTGTTCACTCTACGCTCATGCTGGGCAGATGTAGGGCTATGTAAATCTGCAGGACTTTGTTCATATCTGGGGAACACAGTCTGAAGTTCCCTGGGAAGCCAGAGCTCTTGAGTTGCGGGTTCCTCAGAGCTCTTGAGTTGGGGGTTCCTCAGGCCAAAAGATGATTGGGAAATGGTTGTTGGTTCTCAGGCCCTTGGGCTTTCAGGTGCCGCTGGGAGGCTGTGGAAGAGTCGAGACCAAAGAGGGGAGGGGGAAGGATGAGCTCTGACTGAGTCCTGCAGGGATGAGAGTCTTGGTCGAGGTGACTTGCTTGGCTGACTTATGCTGGCTCAGCTTGCTTGCTAGGATTGCTGGGCCTCCATGACTGGAAATGTAGAGATCGTCTAGGGGAGATTAGGTGGTGGCTCAGTAGTTGAAAACCTTTTCCATGGTTCCCTAGAGTGGGTACCAAAGAAGAGAAGTAGGCTATGATCTTAAGGTATTTACTGTCATGGAGGAAAATGGATGAAAACTATACCCCGGTATTTTTAGGGGGGCCTGAGGTTAAATTCCTTTTGTAAGGAGGAGAGTCTGGGAAGGAATGTTTAATTGGCCACAGCCTCTGGCCTTTAGGTATCTTATTAATATGGAGATCTGTCTTGAGGCTCTGTGGTCTGTAGCCACACCCTCTACCTGTGGAGGGGCTAGTGGGGGTGGTTTCCTATGTGCCTGGAGGACCCCACTCTATGGAGGTCTTGAGCCTGTGTCAGGAACCTGGAGTCTGGGAGAATGGTGAAATGTATGCTGTCTCTTAGGATCACCTGCATCCCACCTGGGGCACCTCAGGATCACCTGGGGTCTCCAGCAATTTCTAGCCTGTGCTTGACCAGAAACCATGCTGTCCTTTCATGATCCTACACTGTATTATGAAGAAATTCTCTTATAAGGCCATCTTTAGTATGTCATAAAGCACGCTCTGTTCCTCTACCCAAGCATTATAAGTTGGAGGCATCATCTGCCACACACAGTATCCTTTCCCAGACCTGTACCCTCACTTCTGCTCTGGGGACTGACAAGGAAGACATGAGAGGGGTAGGGAAAACCATCCAAGGGTCCAAATCCTAATATAAGGGCCACATAACATCTTCATTGATTCAGGCCAATATCAGGACAAGGAGAGATCAGAGCAGACTCACAGCCCAGCTCCTTCAGTAGCCACGTTCTAGAAAAAGGGGCTTCGTATTTTTTGTTCTTTTGTTTTCCCAGTGGGTCAGATTTGATGAAGTAGACTATAAAATCACCTGGCAACTTCTATTTCAGGGCATCTTTAGATGAGTGAGCCTCCTCTGCTGGGACTTGGGGTTTCCCATGGTTCTGGACGGGCCTAAATGCCTAGCAAGGCCTTGGTTTTCAGAGCAGACTGGTTTATCAGAGTCCTGTGACATAATGTGCCATGATCTAAAGTGGCATGCGTCACGGATGACGCATGGCTTCTCCCATGAAGTGAAAGAAGGTGTTGTGAGGCCATTGGGTATGACCCTCTGCTCTGTGCCATGGGTTTCCTGCTCTGTGATACACCTGCTTTTCCCAGTGAGTGGCAGCTGGTGAGCTGTCTCTAGAGTCTGACTGTGGTGCCTTGCTTGAGTGTAGATGGACAAGAAGCCCCCAATACTTAAGGATACTAAAAGACATCTCAATCCACTGAAAGAAGGATGGCAGACAAAACATCTAGGTCTCACTTCTGAAATGAGATACAGTCAGGCTTCCAGGGCTCCAGAGGAGTGCTATGTGGCTCAGAGAGGAAGACCAAGCTCAGCAACAGAAGGAAGATCATACCTAGGCTGGACCAACATCTTGTCATCCTCAGCTGTGCAGGATTGAGATTTAGAGTAAAGGAGGAGCTAGGAGCCCAGTTCTGTCCACACTCAGACTGCTGATACATTTCCAGTTGGACAAGACCATCATTCTGAGGAGGTGCACCCAGGCCTCCAGGCTAAAGTAGGTTGGGTGGCAGTGTCTGATGCTGCAGCCCATGTAGCAACTCAAAGGCCGATGTTCGTCTGTCTATTTCCCCCAGAACGGATGCTCTCCCAGGAGGGAGCCACAGGCACTCACAATTTATCATTGCTCAGTGCTTCCTGAGTGTCAGGTAGTATGCAGGCCCTAGGAGCTGTCCACCAGCTCATTAAGTAGCAGAGATTAAGGAGTGTGAGTACCACAGTAATTGACAGAATGATGTCTGACACTATTCGATTGAAACCCAGGGAACTGTACAGAAACCTCACAGCAATCTTTTGGGAGTCAATAATTATATGCTGATTTTAGTACCTCATAATTTAGTCACAAAATGATGTTTAAAGTGACAAGTGGTTTAAATGATGTAGGCTATTGCCACCATGGCATTGAATTGTTAACCTTTGGATAGCCGTGCTGTGCCTGCTCAAGGGTTCTTTCTTAAGCATCCAGAATCAGGCGCTGGAGAGATGGCTCAGCAGTTAAAGATGCTTAGAGCTTTTGCAAAAGGCCCTGGTTCTGTTCATAGCACTCACATAGCTATTCATAACCACCTGTAACTCCAGCTTGAGAGGATCCAATGTATTCTTCTGATCTCCACAGGCTCCGTGCACCACACACTCAGGCATACACGTATACCCATAAAAATAATACATATATTTTTTAAAAAAGAATCCAGAATCCGCCTATCAGCATTGCTTATTCAGATCCTTGGCTATATATATATGGATAGCAATAAAGTATCTTAGCTAACGAACTCTCATATGTTAAAAAAAATTATAAAACCGGATATAATTATTTTTAAAATGTGACTCTGTAGCTGCTGGAGGAAGACCCAAAGCAAACAGAAGCTTGGGGAATAGAAGCTTAAACTTAACTTTCATCCAAGGTAGATGAGGGCTCCCACTGCAGATGAGAGGCAGAAACACTCACACTAATAGAACAGTGACTTAGTCAGGGAGTTTGTGCATTAAGTGAAGCTGGATGGGCAGCTGTGGTGGAGGGAGTCTCTGAGAGTGTAAGCCTCGACAGTAAGACCTGGAGAATGTCAGGCTAGTCCCTGAAATGTCACACCTGGGGAAGAGCTATTGCCTTTCTTCACAGTGACAGAATGCCTAAGAGCAACAATTTAAAGAAGAAAAATTATTATTTGGCTGATGTTTGAGTTACTTGTCTGCATTCTTTTTGAGGCTGGGACTGGGGAGAGTATCTGGTGAGAACCCATGGCAGAGAGAGAGAAGTTGCTTATGAGCACTGGGAAGGAGAGAGAGGGAAGAAAGAAAGAGACAAAGGGAGAAAGGGAAAGGGGAAAGAAGGAGTAAGAGAAAGATAGAGTGACAGAGAGAATGAGAGGGAGAGTGTCACAGACTTCAAAGACATACCTCAATGAACTACTTCCTCCAAATTGTCTCTACTTGCTAGCATTTCCACAATTTCCCAGTAATCTACCAAGCTGGGTCAATGGAATAACCCTTTAATGAAGCTGGAGCCCTCACAATCCAATTCCTTCCCCACATCCTTTCCTTTGCACACGGCCCAGTCTACAGTACAGGGTGTTTTAGGTGACGTTTTGATCCACATCACACCACACAAAAGCTGGCAGAAAAGCCAGACTGGAAATAGAAATCACTGATATGGTATTTTATTTTTTTCCTCATTGTAGAAATAGGCTGCAGCTTGATTTCAGGGAAATTACTTGCAAAACAAAAATCACTCTTCAGCATAACATATCCAAGGCCAGGAGTTCTGCAGCGTGGGATGCACACAGTCAAAATCTACACTGCCTCCTTCCTCCCCTCCTTCCCCTTTCTCTTTTTTCCTCTTTTCTTTCCTCCCTCCCTTCTGTCCCCTCCTCATCTTTACAACTACACAGAGAAAACTGGAAAATAAAAACCTATATAGACACAGCTTAAATGATTAAAGAAAACATTATCTCTGACTCAGATTTAAATATTTCCTTTTCTTTATAAAAAAAAATATAATAATTAGCCAGATGTGGTGTGAACCTTCAGACCCAGCACTTGCATAGTAGGCAGATCTCTGTGAGTTCAAGGACAGCTTAGTCTACAAAAGTGAATTCTAGGCCAGCCAGGGCTACATAATTAGATCCTCTCTCTCTCAAAATCAAAAATACTCTAAAGTTAATTTTTAAAATCATTAAAATAAAGGTTTAAAAAGAGAAAAATGTAATCCAAAGTCAAGAAAGACTATTAGCTGGTAGGGATTGAAATAGAAAGAACACCTGTGTTGCAGATACTGCATAGTGGCTCCAAGTCGTGGTGACTTAAAGGAAAACATAAATGCAATATCTAAACAGATGGGAATCAGCACGCAGATGCAGACTTGTAGACATGAACCAGGGGAATATTTGAAAGTTGCAGAAATACAAATCAAGTGAGAAACTCACTAAGTGAGTTTCATAAAAGATTTGAGACAGAAATAAAGAGTCAGCAGACCTGAAGGTAGATCAATAGAAATGATCCAATCTTAGGGGGGAAAAACAGAAGAAAAGAAAAAGAAGTTAAAAATGTAAAAGCTGAGTCTTGAAGACGTGTTGGAAATACCAAACAGGAATGCATCTAGGTTGCTGGAGACTCAGAAATCTAATAAGAGCAAATCAGAAAGGACAGGTAAAGGAAAGGTAGCCAGAACATTCCAAAGTCGGGGAGGACACTGAGCAGGTCCAGGAGCTCAACAAGTGAAGCAGAGTGAATACAGAGACAGCAGCATAGGCTCATGTCAACCCACCTGTCCACTTAAGAACATGAAGAGCTAAACACATCCAGGGTTACACATTACATTCAATATAAGGAAAGATATGCAGATGTGATTCAGCTTCCCTGTGAGAAAAGCACTATGGTCCGAAGACAAAATAAAAATAAAAATAAAAATAAAAACAAAAAAGTCATCTTTGCAATACAGAAGGGAAAAAGTCAAGTAGAATTTCATCTTCAGAGAAATGACCTTTCAAAAATGGAAATGAAATACATTCTTTTTATGTAAATAAAAACAGTCAAAGGGTTTGTCAGCTTTGTTAGGACACAGGAAGATGACAATGAGCAGGGTGAAGAGCATCAGCACAGCAGTCATGACCCAAGCCGAGAAAACTCAGCACAGTGCTGTGAACTGTGAATGTCTGTCACGGTAAATGTGTGTGACATGAAGACCAGGAATGCACACAGGTTTTCTGACCTGGCAGGAACCAGCATGCACTCGACATTTAACACTGTGCAGAGCAGACCTTAGCACAAAAAGTATAACTAAAGGAAAAGGAACAGTTAAAGAAATGGGCACATCAGGTTGCATAACAATTAGTTTGTGTATGTATGTGTGTGTGTGTGTGTGTG
>NW_021620454.1:0-4127 GCF_004785775.1 Grammomys surdaster | reverse complement strand
TGCCTTAATATTAATTCCTGAGAAATTCAACAAATTCTTATCACCAACAACAATAGCCTAATCCCTCTCACAGGCCTCCTAATTGCAGCTACAGGAAAATCAGCTCAATTCGGTCTCCACCCATGACTTCCATCAGCTATAGAAGGCCCTACACCAGTATCAGCCCTACTCCACTCAAGCACTATAGTAGTAGCAGGTATTTTCCTAATAATCCGATTTCACCCACTAACCTCAAACAATACTACTATACTAACAACAATAATATGCCTAGGAGCCCTTACCACACTATTCACAGCCATCTGCGCCCTAACCCAAAACGATATCAAAAAAATCGTAGCATTCTCTACATCCAGTCAACTAGGGTTAATAATAGTCACCCTAGGAATTAATCAACCCTATCTAGCCTTCCTACATATTTGTACACATGCATTCTTTAAAGCCATACTATTTTTATGTTCCGGTTCAATCATCCATAACCTAGCCGACGAACAAGATATCCGAAAAATAGGAAATATAACAAAAACCCTACCAATTACCTCCTCATGCCTTACCATCGGCAGCCTTGCCCTAACGGGAATACCATTCCTAACAGGATTTTACTCAAAAGACCTAATCATTGAAGCTATAAACACCTGCAATACAAACGCCTGAGCCCTAACAATTACACTTGTAGCCACATCCATAACGGCTATATACAGCATACGAATCATTTACTTCGTAATAATATCAAAACCACGACATCTCCCCCTTATAACTATTAATGAAAAACCCTAATATAATTAACCCTATCAAACGCCTAGCCATAGGAAGCATCCTAGCTGGCTTTTTCATCTCCAACAACATCCCCCCAACCAACCTATCAATTTTCACAATACCATGATACCTTAAAACCACAGCCCTACTGATCTCTATCATAGGGTTTCTAATCGCTCTAGAATTAAATAACCTCAGCCTGAATCTTTCAACTAACAAAACAAACCAACTATCAACTTTCTCAACCTCTCTAGGCTATTTCCCACCTATTGTACACCGAGCACTTCCTACAAACTCCCTTAACTTCAGCTTCAAAACATCTCTCAACCTTTTAGACCTAATCTGATTAGAAAAAACAATCCCAAAATCTACCTCAATTATACACACCAATTTATCTAAAATAATAACTAATCAAAAAGGCATAGTAAAACTTTACTTCATATCCTTCCTAATTTCACTAACCATTATTATTTCCCTACACATACTTAGTCCCGAGTAATCTCAATAATAATAAAAATCCCAACAAACAAAGACCACCCAGCCACAACCATTATTCAAGTAGCACAACTATATATTGCCGCCACTCCAACACCCCCCTCTAACATTACACCAACATCATCAATTTCATACATTATTAAATCACCAAAATCCCCTAAATCAATCAACTCAACCTTATAATAATCAAGCGCATAAACTAAAAATAACTCCATTAAAACCCCCGCCATAAAAAAACTAAAAATAAACCAGTTAGAACCTCAAGTCTCAGGATACTCCTCAGTAGCCATAGCAGTTGTATAACCAAATACAACCAACATCCCCCCTAAATAAATTAAAAACACCATTAACCCCAAAAATGAACCCCCAGCCCCTAAAACCATAAAACAACCAATAAAACCACTAATAACCAAACCTAGCCCCCCATAAATAGGAGAAGGTTTTAATGCTAAACTTAGACACCCAGTTAAAAACAACAGACTTAAAATATAAATATAATTCATTATTTCTACATAGCACTCAACTATGACCTATGACATGAAAAATCATCGTTGTAATTCAACTATAAAAACCTAATGACAAACATCCGAAAAACACACCCATTACTTAAAATTATTAACCACTCATTCATTGATCTACCTGCCCCATCCAATATCTCATCATGATGAAATTTCGGCTCCCTACTAGGAATCTGCTTAATAGTACAAATCATTACAGGCCTATTTTTAGCCATACATTATTCATCAGACACAATAACAGCATTTTCATCAGTAACTCACATCTGCCGAGATGTAAACTACGGCTGATTCATCCGATATATACATGCAAATGGAGCCTCAATATTCTTCATCTGCCTATTCCTACACGTAGGCCGAGGTATATACTATGGATCCTACACATTCCTAGAAACATGAAACATTGGGGTGCTACTATTATTTACAGTCATAGCCACTGCATTCATAGGATATGTGCTCCCATGAGGACAAATATCATTCTGAGGAGCCACAGTAATTACCAACCTACTCTCAGCCATCCCATACATCGGAACAGCCCTAGTAGAATGAATCTGGGGTGGTTTCTCAGTAGACAAAGCCACCCTCACTCGATTTTTCACATTTCACTTTATCTTGCCCTTCATCATCGCAGCTCTTGCAACAGTCCATTTACTATTCCTACACGAAACAGGCTCTAACAACCCCACAGGATTAAATTCAGACTCAGACAAAATCCCATTCCACCCATATTACACTATTAAAGATATCCTAGGGGGCTTAATCATAATTACCCTACTAATAATTATAGTATTATTCTTCCCCGACCTCCTAGGAGATCCAGATAACTATACACCAGCCAACCCACTTAATACCCCACCCCATATTAAACCAGAGTGATATTTCCTATTTGCCTATGCCATCCTACGATCCATCCCCAACAAACTAGGAGGCGTATTAGCCCTAATCATATCAATCCTAATCCTAGGCCTCCTTCCCTTTCTTCATACCTCAAAACAACGAAGTCTAATGTTCCGCCCAATTACCCAAACCCTATACTGAATTTTAGTCGCAAATCTTCTCATCCTGACCTGAATTGGAGGACAACCTGTAGAACACCCATTCATTATTATTGGACAACTAGCCTCTATCAGCTACTTCACTATTATCCTAATCTTAATACCAATCTCAGGTATTATCGAAGATAATCTACTAAAATGAAGCCTATGCCATGATAGTATAAATATTACTTTGGTCTTGTAAACCAAAAACAAGGAATCAATCCTTTCAAGGCATCAAGAAGAAGGAACGCCTCCTCACCATCAGCACCCAAAGCTGACGTTCTAATTAAACTACTTCTTGAGTACATAAAATTATATAGTACTATAAAACATTTATGTATATCGTACATTAAATTATTTTCCCCTAGCTTATAAGCAAGTACATTATGATTAATGTATTAAGACATAACATTATATTAATCCTTCATAACATGGATATTAAACAAGTATATTAAATTAATGTTTCTAGACATAATATATAAATCGTACATACATAGTACAGAACATGAATATTAACAACAACTATTTAATTAATGCTTATATGACATATCTGTGTTATTAGACATACACCATTAAGTCATAAACTCTTCTCTTCCATATGACTATCCCCTTCCACATTTGGTCTCAATTTCTACCATCCTCCGTGAAACCAACAACCCGCCCACCAATGCCCCTCTTCTCGCTCCGGGCCCATTAAACTTGGGGGTAGCTAATGTGAAACTTTATCAGACATCTGGTTCTTACTTCAGGGCCATCAAATGCGTTATCGCCCATACGTTCCCCTTAAATAAGACATCTCGATGGTAACGGGTCTAATCAGCCCATGACCAACATAACTGTGGTGTCATGCATTTGGTATTTTTTAATTTTTAGGATGCTGTGACTCAACATAGCCGTCAAGGCATGAAGGTCAGCCCATCATGTAGCTGGACTTCTCATTAAGGGTCATTTATCCACATACCCAGTTCTTATAAGACTAAATTTTAATGCTTGTTGGACATAAAATTATATTACACCTGTAAAATCACTTACCAAACCCCCTTTCCCCCAACCTTAATGCCAAACCCCAAAAACATTAAGGATTAACTTAAATCCCACAAGATTTCCATTTTATTCAAGTGCTTCACAAAAATATGACTTAAATTCTAGCATTGGTAAAATTTTCATGAAATTAAACCTCTATAAGACCACATCCATCAACAACTACCACTCTGATAATGATCTGCCAAGTTAATGTAGCTTAATAACAAAGCAAGGCACTGAAAATGCTTAGATGGATATTTTATCCCATAAACACAAAGGTTTGGTCCTGGCCTTATAATTAATT
>NW_021620453.1:0-4177 GCF_004785775.1 Grammomys surdaster | reverse complement strand
AGAAAGGACTGAGGCCCCGAGGGTCAGCAGAATGAATGGAAATAGACAACCACAAGAGGTAGGAGGTAGGAGGTGAGAGCACTCTCCAGCATGTACCAGAGACCTGGGAGCTGAGAGAATCCCAGGACTAAAAGGGAGGGGCCTTAGATGAAATGCCCTCCAGTGAGGAATGGGAACTTGTAGAGTCCTCCTAAAGCAGAAAGACAAGGCAAGTGAGTGATGGGGTTGCCATCCTACAGTCAAAACTGACTCATAAATTGTTCCTGTTTGAAAGAACTGCAAAGACAGAAATGGAGATGAGCCCGAGGAAAAGGAGGTCAGTGACAGCCCCTAAGTGGGATCAAGGTCAATGGAGGCTCCAAGGCCTGACACTATTACTGAGGCTATGGAGTTCTCACAAAAGGGGACCTATCATTATTGCCCTCCTAAACATCCAACAAGCAGCTGAAAGAGTCAGATGCAGATATTTACACCCAACCTATGGACAGAAGCTGCTGACACCTGTGGTTGAATTAGGGAGAGGCCGGAAGAAGCTGAGGAGGAGGGCAACCCTGTAAGAGGACCAGTAGTCTCAATTAACCTGAACCCCCATGATCTCTCAGACACTGGAACACCAAACAGGCAGCATACACCAGCTCATATGTGGCCCCCAACACATAAATAACAGATGACGGCCTGGTCAGGGTTCAGTCAGAGAAGATGCACCTAAACCACAAGAGACTCGAGGACTCAGCTTGTGGAGAGTTCTGGTGGGGGAGTTGGGTGGAGGGTAGTTTTATCCTTGTGGAGACAGGGGGAGGAGGCATGGGATGTGGAACAGTCAGAGGGTGGACAGAGAAGGGTTACAATCTGGAGTGTAAAAAAGGATTATATAAAATTAAATAAAAAATAAAGAAAAATAAAGGTTCAAAGTCCTTAGTCATCAGGGAAAAGCAAATATGAAGTTTAATCTTTACACATCAGAATGGCTAAGATCAAAAACTCAAGAGAGACAAGATGCCTAAGAGAATGTGGAGCAAGGAGAACACTTCTTCATTGTTATTGGGAGTGTAAACTTGTATGATCACTTTGAAAATCAACTTGGAGATTCCCCAAAAAGCTGGGGACAGTTCTATCTCAAGACCCATCTATACCACTTTCAGGAATATACACAAATTTGCTCCCACATCCCACAAAGATACCTGCTTAATTATGTGCATAATAGTTTTACTTGTAATAGCCAGAAACTAAAAAAAAAAAAAAGAAATCAATGTGATTCTCAAACATAGGATGGAAAAAAATGATACAAACGAACAAATAAATAGATGTGGTGTATCTAATCAATGGCATAGTATTCAGCAATAAAAAACAAACTTGAGAATATCATCCTGAGTGAAGTAACTTAGTTCCAAAATGATATATATGGTATGGACTCAATTATCAGTTTATAGTAGCCATAAAATGCACATACCATGTTACACTCCACAGACTCAAAGAAGCTAAACAAGAAAGAAAACACAAGACTGTATCACTTTGAAGGGGTAATAAAATATTCATGTGAGACAGATGAAGGGAGGGAACTGGGAAAGAGGATGATGGGAATGGGGAATGTGTAGTTTTGGGGGAAGAAAGAGAATGACAGGAGAGACATTATAAATGGCCATGAAAAGGAATAGATATTTGCAACTGACTGGGGTGAGTAGATGACAGGCATCTGCAGAACAAAACAGAGACCTGGGGCAAGGGAGGCATCCAAGAATTAGAGAAAAGGAAGGTGTGAGTGGGTGGAATAGTGGGGCCACACTCTCATAGAAATAGGAGGAGGGAGGATGGGTTAAGGGGTTTCTGGGGGTGAGAATGTGGAAAGGGGATAACATCTGAAATCTAGATAAATAAAATACCCAATAATAAAAAAGAAAAACAAACTAACAACCAACCAACCAAAAAAAAAATGGATAATGGAACTGGTCCAACATTTGAGAATTCTCAGCAGCAATTTAACATTACCCATATTATGGAGATTCCTTATAATTGTCAAAGACAAGAGACTGTGGAATGGACCAATGGAACTTTAAAACAGTATCTTCATAAAATAAAAAAGGGGGAGATATATCCCTATACACCACAAATTTATTTAAATCATGTTCTTTTTATTTTTTATTTAAATTTTTTTTAAAAATTTGGATGACAAGGAACTTTCTGCTGAGTGTCTATGGCCCTTTACAACTAGGTATACTTATGCATAGGTGAAAGGGAAGGCTCCACTTACTGGCATAATGCATGATCCGGATCAGATATTAAATATGGGGAAGAGGGTATGTTTGTGTTTTCTCTACAGGATGCTGAAGGAGCATGGTGGCTGCCAGAGCTATGGTTGAGACATGCTGATGCTGATGCCAGGACAGAGAAACATGCTAACCTCTGAGCTTGCTGAGTGCCCTGACAATGGTGACTGGGAAGCTGTATTGGACATAAGTTTCCTTTATGCTTTTATACCATTTTGATTACATGCATGTATTAAGGTCAGTTCTAGGTTGAGAGTCTAGCAATACAATAGATGCAAATAGTCAAAGAACAAGCAAGACAATAAACACAAATAGTGAAAAAAAAAGCAAGGCATTAAACCCAAATACATGAACACTCCCAGGATAACTGTTTCTAAGAGCTTATCAGGATGACCAAAGTGTCTGCACCTACTTCCCTGTTCTAGTGCAAGGTCATTTTCATGTCTGAAGCATACTTCCTTGATTCTAGCCTAAAATTTAGAATGCTGTCTGAAATTACTTCTTTGTTCTAGACTAACATTTAGATTCCTGCCTGAGATTTCTTCTTTGTTCTAGCCTAAGATTTAGATTCCTACCTGAAATTACTTCTTTGTTCTAGCCTAATGTCAGATTCCTGCCTGAGGCCTACTTCCTTGTCCTTGACCAATGTCATATTGCTGCCAAGCAGCCCATTTGCTTGAAGGAGCATGGTGGCCACCAGAGCTATGGTTGAGACATGCTGATGCCAGGACAAAGAATGATGCTGACCTGTGAGCTTGCTGAGAGCCCTGACAATGGTGACTGGGAAGCTGTATTGGACATAAGTTCCTCACCCACCATTGCTTGTCTGTACTCCTGATGGGACAAGCTGCCTTGACTCAAGTTCTTAGACCTTGTGGAACAGAGAATCAACAAGAGAAGTTATAATGCCTCTTGTATTGTTATTAAATGTGACCAGTTATTCAGATTCAATCATGGACTGGTCTAGAAATCAATCTAATATCAGAAATAACAGTTTTCATTTGGAAGTCTGGTTCTTTCTCATCCTTAAGCCTTCTCTCCTTTCCATTTTTTGCTTTTGCTTTCTCCTTTTTTCTTTTATCTTCTCCCAACCAGATAGCCTGAACCAGTCCTTTATTTACTAAAGTAAATAAAAGTGTTCAAGGCTTTGAACACTGTTAGTAACTTTCTTAGAAGCCCTTAAATTTACATAAACTTTATGAATCCTGGATCATTAGTTCCAACCTTCTTCCGTAAAACAGAAACTAAAGTCAATGGGAAAACACATTTCCTTATAGTTTCTTACACAGCCTGTTCATCACGGATAGCTGGGCACAGCTCTTGAAGTTTCCTGGTACAGCAGACAGCTGGCTTTAGTAACTTCTTTCATGTAAGAACAGAAAGGTGACAGACTGCTAGAGTTAAAATGATTTCCTATAAAGTTTTATAATGTAAACAAGTAAAGCAGCTATCTCTCTCTAGTATCTTTCTAGGCATTAGCATTTCCAATTCTTCAGGTACCTAGGAGAACAAAGTACTAACTTTTTATATACTTATCCTTGATATTTTAATTGTCTAATATTTGTTTCCTCATCCTACCAATGTCCTGGCCTCATGTTCTCTCTTTCTAATACTATTTGTTTCTAGAAGTTTTATAAGCCTTTCTCCTATAAAATTAACCCATCTATCACTCATTTGTATTTTATTGATCTCTTTTATTTCTATCCATCCTTTTTCTTCTTGAGACCACTTTCTCTTTCCTTGATGTCCCCAAGTTCAACCATGATAATTAATACCGTGGTTACTGGATTGGAGGACACATGTATTTTTTCATATTTCCATATTCAGGATCAAGTCTAGGAATTAACTATTTCTACAAAGGACCATTGTAGGCTTTTATGGCCTTTGTGGTTATGTTGTCTAGATCCTTTCCC
>NW_021620452.1:0-3422 GCF_004785775.1 Grammomys surdaster | reverse complement strand
AATTTGTGGACTTTGGATTTAGAAAGCCATGGAATGTTTTAAGTAGGACTTAATGAACTATTCTAATAGGAATATAGAATATAGAGGTTTCAGTGAAGAAGAACTACAGTATGTGCCCTAGAGATGGGTTTTGTGGTATTTTAGTGAAGATTGTGGCTACTTTTTGCCCTTGTTTGAAGAGTCAGAGTCTAAGGTGAAGAGATTACGATTAATTTCATTGACAAAGGAAGTCTCAGAAACACCCATCATAGACTTTTTTCTCTGGCTAAATCTCATAAAGACTATTTTAAACAAGCATAACATAGCAAGCTGAGAAAGGAAAAATATAAAATATGTGGTTTTATGATTAAAGGGGCATCAGGAACTGAAATGGAACTGTAAGAGGTAATGGAAGGCCATTGGTGAAGGTGCAGCCTTAGTTGCAGTTGATGTGCTATGTCCAGTAGCTTATTTTGACCAGCTAGAATTCATTTTATAAGTATTCTAAAACCTTCCAAAAGAGTGTCCTTATCTAGGAAAAACACACTTAAAACATAAGCATGGAGAGATTATTTCATATTGAAAAAACATAGGACATGAGATCCGACACGTTGGGCACACACTCAATGACCTAAAGGTCTCAGACTAATTTCTTCACCTCTTACTCTAAGACCCACTGGTAGCACCCTGTTCTCATGATCAGTTTTCGAGCACAAGATCCTTTGGCAGATACTTAGCCAATTCATACCATTTTTATGGTAGCCAGCAATGTCTCATGTTTATTTCATGATATAAAATGTTTTTATTCTAATCTCCAAAAAATTCCAAAATCACGATTGCTTTACATTGCCCCAAGATCCATTTCTAAAATCTCTAATACTGAAGGCTCTGGATGTGTTAGTAATGGTCATGATAAAACGAATCTGTACATGATATTGGTTATGAGGAGTGTCACAGACACTTTCCTCTAGTGGCCTTTTAGAGTGGCTTAGCCATTTCATGAAGGCTGGGTATCCAGAGCCTTCTGAAACCACTTGATGTCAAGAATTCTCACACTACGCATTGGTTCTTTGTGAGGATGCCTAGGATGGTATCCTTATGGGCATGGGATAGGCTTCTTTGCCCCCTGACTCTTGAGTTTTAACCCTAAGATTACATCAGGTACACAAATCTGTGTCCTTTCAGTTGAGACTCTATACTCCAATCATTGTGTAGTTTTAAAGAAGACTTTAGTTGCCTTCATATGAGAGTCGGTGTCAGTGGAAGCCAGGAATAAATCATGTACATATTGAAGCAAAATACAATGGGACATGGCATGTTGATACTCACATAAGTCCTAATTGAGAGCCTTGTCAAGGATAGTGGGTAAGTTCTTAAATACTTGCAGCAGTATTGTCCAGTTCAGCTGTCCACTGATCTTGCCACTTGAAGGTGAAAAATTGCTGGCTCTTCTTATCTAGGAGAATATTAAAGAAGGTGCCATTAGTACAAGTCTTTGTAAATTTGTCTGTTGGGCAATAAGAAACTCAGAAATGTATATGGATTCAGGACTGTTGAGACAATGTCTCTCACCATCTATTTGCATTCTGCAGGTCTTACATTGATTTACAGTTTTTTATTCCATGGTTTTATAATAGTGACAAGGATGTAATCCATGAAGAGTGACATGGAATGAGGATACTATACTCTGAAAGTCAATTAATATATGGCTTGATACCCTGAAGGGCTTCTTGTGACCGAAGGTACTGCCTTATTCTTACAGGGCTAGCAGGAATGTTCAGATCTAACTCAACTCGTGATAGGTGAGAAGCTAAGTCAGAGGGTTATTTTCAGCCCATACTAGAGAATCTGGGCAATTTATTCTTCTAAGAGGGATTCTAAAGGGCTATGTTTCTTTTACTTTGGATGCTGGATGTATTCATTCTTCACAGAGAATACATATCCCAGAGCTTAGTTGGGGTGGACCTCTCTCTCGCATACAGGCTAGAAGTGAATTTCAGCTCCCATTTAAGTCAGTAGGTCTCTCACTAAAAGTAGATGAGGCCATTCAGCAATCACTAGTAAAAAAGCAACAAATAGATTTTTGCCCAAGTCTATGTACCACTTGGTAGTCTTGGAATAGGGCTTGATGTCCATAGCACATCACACTAGGGTAGTTTGGGTCATTGTGGGTCACAGAGGCCTCTAGATGACCAGGTGCTGAACCACAGTATCCAGCAGAAAGTCAACTGGGCACCGCCCCTTCCAAAATTTACTCTGGGCTCTGGAGGGAACTCCAAGTCTCTATTCTTTCAGCAAGAGTGTTCATGGTGGGCTTCAGCTCATAGAATTTCCTAGGATTCTAGGAACATGACCTTTAACTGTCTCACTTCTTTGCAGTATGCACACTGGTCTCTAAGGAGCCTCAAATGAGGTGGACGACCAGGCTTATTTTTGCTGAACTTGAGCCAGTGGAAGACATTCCCCATCCTCCCAGTTGTCACTGCACTGCCATCAAAATCTTTGCCAATTTCTTAGCTTATTTTTCCACTGGACATTACCAATTGTTGAAGTCCTTTGAGCAATCTCCATGATTTCAGACAAATTCTTACCTTCAAATCCTTCAATCTTCTGGATCTTCTTGTGGATATCTGACTCACAATGTCAAGATTGATAAGCTGTTGACTCTATGGCACATCTGGGTCGATCAGCGTGTAAGTTCTGTAGGTATCCAGGAGCCACTCCAGGAAAGTAGCTGGAGGCTCTGTTCTATTTCACTCATTTTAGATAAATTTGTAGTGTGCCTGGCTGCCACCTGGAGAACTCTCTAAGAATCTGATGAAAACTTATCTTATCAAGTGTTTATCTTCAGCTGAATTGGTGTCCCAGTCAGGAATGGTCTTGGGGAAGGCAGCATCAATATCTGCTCAATTCTTGGAACATATGCTTTCTTTTCCTGGGACTAACTTGTGGGCCTCCCACCCAGTGTGATCCTGTTCCTCTGAAGTAAACAGAATCTGAAGGAATTATTAGATGTCTTCCAAGAGAATGGTGGGTGAGAAAGATAGTCTCAAGTGGAGAAATAAAACCTGAGGTTTCACAGAACAAGTGAGATTATCAGCCTTCCATCATAAATATCACAGGTGGAGAAGGATTGGTAGACCATAAAACGTCTCTCATCTGCAGCAGAGGGAGGTGCTATGATGTGCTAGGAAGGTGTTTCCACGAAAGGATGTAAGGAAGATTGCCTGACCTTGTGATGAAGGGACTAGACAAGTGGGGAAGGGAAGGGAGAGCTGAGGGAACAGGAGTGGCCTGGTGGAGGAGTGAAGCTCCTTAGAGCACTCAGTAGGGAGGACTCAGGGGTTCCCTGTCACCCTATAGGATTAGGATGACAGAACCTCATTTGCTGTAGCCTTGGACAGTCTTCTTAACAGTATAGATGTCTTTCAGATCTGATCCTG
>NW_021620451.1:0-1577 GCF_004785775.1 Grammomys surdaster | reverse complement strand
AATGTAAGCTGTCTCTGTTCAAAGAATGGATTTAAGAGAAGTTGAATTATGGAACGTGAAGATTACACATTGTGTCTTCTAATGTCCTTCTACTTTACCCACAGGAGGAGGAAACTCCAAGTGCTTGATTTTCGAAATGTCCACCATGACTTCTGGTATGGTAGGGCTGAAAGACAGCATATCATTTGCTCTCCAGATGTCACTGGCAATAAGCAGGCAGTGGGAAATCATCCCATCCTAGGTGGGAAACAGACCATGACTGTATTGATGAACTGTTTCCACATGTCCCACTGTCCCTCCAAACACCTAAAATATTTTTATCAGTGGGCCAAGCAGAGGAAAGATGTGATACAGGTGATCTGTCAGAAGTTAGAGTTTGGAGAATTTCCTGCCTATGACCCACTGGATGTTTTGGAGGTGTTTGATACAGGCTCAATCCAGGAATTAGAAATAAACACACGCTGTGACATTGACACCCTTGCATTGCTAGCCCCTAGCCTGGGCCAGATGAAAAACCTCCAGAAACTCATTCTCAAGAAAATCTATGTACCTGTGCATTTGCCTCGGTACCAAGAGTTGGAAGGCTGCTGTTTTAGAGAGATCTTTTCCCAGTTCTCCAAACTGAACAAGCTCCAGCATCTCTATTTGAATGATGTCAACTTCCTGAATGGTCGCCTGGACCAAGTGCTCAGGTAAGAAATGACAGAGAGCTTTACCCTGGGGTGAGCAACTATTTTGTTGTTGTTAGTTTTCTTTACATTAAACATCAGTTTACATATAGTGGTATGTCAGTCAGTTTTAAATTTATGTAGATGTAAGCTTAGAATATTGATACAATACTTTAAGCAGTTGTTGCATGCTGATTTGTAACCTTAGTAAAGTCCAACTGTCATGTATGTGTCCATGATTTATTAAAGGTCACTTGAGAAACCCAGATGACAAGGAAATAGATCTAGAGAATATATGAGATCTTATACCACATGTCCTCTAACAGCAACTGTGTCCTCAGAACTATATGAAGAGTTTCCATCTCCTCTGACTTCTCATGGTTCAAAGGAAATTTGAGGATAGGTAGTGTCTGAGTACATGGAAATGAGTGGATGACTGTGATCAAAGGAACCCTATGAACAGAACGGAGGCTGTGTGTGGAAGCTGGAGCACATTGAGATAAATGTTGGCAGAGCTGGGGATTGTTGTGAGTGGTTCGCAGTTGATCCTTCTGGGTTCTCCTGCTTACATCATCTGTCCCCAAACATGTTTTCTGCTTACCAGTTCAAAGTGAACTGTGGAGCTGAGGCAGTAGCACACACAGTGATATCTTATGTCCTACCTAGAAGAACAAGGCATTAGTTGTTAGCACTCCATCAGGGAGCATCTTGTCCTTGACATTAATAAGGATGAGAAATACCAAGGGATAAGGAGACCCGGCTACCTTAAAGTCACAGGTTTTGTTCTGCCACTATTGATCTTGATTGATGTTGAGTTCTCTCTCTCTCTCTCTCTCTCTCTCTCTCTCTCTCTCTCTCTCTTTCTCTCTAGGTGTTTAAAGAGTCCATTAGAGACCCTTTCTATCACTG
>NW_021620450.1:0-1621 GCF_004785775.1 Grammomys surdaster | reverse complement strand
GCACATTTACTACAATCATGCCATGGGTCATGATGTAGCTTCGGTATACTACTTGGTTGGTGGTCAGTCCTTGATAGTTCCCAGTGGTCCAGGTTAGTGGACTCTGTTGGTGTTCCTGTGGAGTCCCTATCTCCTTCAGGACCCTGAATCCTTTCCCTAACACTTCCATAAGAGTCCTTGAGCTCCATCCAGTGTTTTTGGCTGTTGGTCTCTTTATCAGTTTTAGTCAACTGCTGGGTGAAGCCTCTCAGAGAGCAGTTATGATAGGCTCCTATCTGGATGTCCCACATAGGAGCTGGCCTCCTTTGAGACAGGCAGAGCTTCAGGCTGTGAAGTAGAGTCCAGATCTCTGATTGCAGGTAGTAGTGTGGACTGGCAGCCAGGAAAGGCAATAGGAACAGACAGTAAGATTACTTCACTGATACTGGACCCAGAACTCTGCTTCTTTGATTCTAGTCTTAGGTAAGAACACATAAACTCCTGCCTGTATGTTCCACTTTTGAGCCAAAATTCTGGTTGGCAACAGGTTGGGAATCTCTTAAGAAAGTAGGGTCTCAACCAGTTGTTCTCAGCCTTCCTAATCCTGTGACACTAATATAGTTCACCATGCTGTGGTCATCCCTAACCATGCCATTATTGTGCTGTTATTTTGTAACTGAAATTTTACTACTCTCATGAATTATAATGCATAATATATAATATATCTGATATGCCGGACATATGACTTGTGACCCCCAAATGGACTGTGACACACAAGTCGAGAATCACTGGTCTAAAATGCTATTTTTATACAAAAATGTTTCTCAGATACTTTCTACACTGTACAGTGGCCATTACTTTTCTTGTGGGAAGCATGTAGTACACATACATAATTTTAAAATTTCCCATAATTCTATAGGGTGAAGTGATTTGCAGAAAATATTCTCGGCAATAATATAGCTGTATATTCTTACTTCTTTTGAACTCTCATTATTATTCTGATTATACAATTAACTGATCGACAAAACACTTATGCCCATATTTCTCAGTATTTAGAGTTTTGTAAGTAACATTACTTGTTAGACAATCAACAGTAAAATCTCCCTTTTCTTTGTATAGTATTCCATTGAATATGCCACAATCATATGTCCTCTTGCTCAACCATCTCATCTGTGAGTTTTCAAAAATAAAACCTCTTCCAGGAATGACCTAGACACCTACCTCTTATCTCTCCATACCTTCCCTCATGTCCTGTGGGATCTGACTTGCAGGAACTCATTATTTTGGAGTGACCTCTCCAAACAGGTAAGGGGATCTGATTTTTCCTTTTGAGAACAAAGTCCTCGTTGTGACCCAGGAATTGGGACCGCCTCAGAAAGGTCATCAATGTTAAAGGACACCCTAGGATTGCATTCTTCTGGAGTGGGAGATGCATTGATCTATTTCAGGAAGGATTGGATAGGGAGATAGTTAATGTAGCTTGAAGAAAATGAATAATTTCTTTCTGGTTCTTTTGTTATTTCCTTTTTTTCTTTCTTTTCAGATACTGATTTTAGGTATTGATGTTTAGCCAACAACATGCCGTGTGTCCAAGCAGACTACAGTGGAGTTGACAAAATCCAGATTAACTAGGGTTTTGTTT
>NW_021620449.1:1843220-1978881 GCF_004785775.1 Grammomys surdaster | reverse complement strand
AATAATAATAATAATAAAATAAACAAAACAAAAAACACAATACACCTGGGTAAACAGAAGCCACTTGAACGAATTCCCCCGGGTTATAAAGATAGAGGAGTAAATTTGAGTTACTTAGGAACTGAGCCTGGGAATGGAAACTAGGCTTGGGAACGAATGTTTGAAATCTTTTTTTTTTTTTTTTTTTTTATTTATTATATATGAATACACTGTAGCTGTCTTCAGACACACCAGAAGAGGGCATCAGATCTCATTTCAGATGGTTGTGAGCCACCATGTGGTTGCTGGGATTTGAACTCAGGACCTCTGGAAGTACAGTCAGTGCTCTTAACCACTGAGCCATCTCTCCAGCCCCTGAAATCTTTTTTAATATTGTCCAAGAAGCAATTAACTGTCTTTGTGAACTCTGTATATAAACCACCCTTTGCCCCAGTTTGGGGTTCCCTCTCGCCTGTGAGCAGAGGGACCCCAGTACACCAGCCACTATCCATTTATTAATTCTTAAATAAACTTCATTTGAATTGCAGCGAGTCCTGTCCGAGAGTATTTCTGGGGGAGGGTGTCCCATGGGTTTGGATCTTTAGCATCTAACAGGATCCAATGCCCTCTTCTGGTATTTCTTAAGACAGTGACAGTGTACTCACATACATTAAATAAATTTTAAAAAGAGAGAGAGGGAGGAGGAAGACGACCTAAAGTAGCCTCAGTATAAAAGAGCTTATCATTTTAGGAATTCTTACAGGATCATCATTAAGAATTAAGAAATCATCTATTCCCTCTTACTCTCTTAGTCTCTTGCCTCTAGCTTCTCCTCGCCCTTCCTCCCTTCCCTTCCCCCTCTCTCCACATGGTCATGGCTGGCCTCCACTTTTCTCCTCTCTCTCTCCTCTTTCTCCACCAACTTCTCCCGTTTGTCTCCCCACCTTTGCCCTCTGCCCCAAATAAACCCTCTCCCCTTTGGAAAAAAAAAAAAAAAAGAAATCATCTATTTGTCAGGCGGTGGTGGCACACGCCTTTAATCCCAGCACTTGGGAGGCAGAGGCAAGCAGATTTCTGAGTTCAAGGCCAGCCTGGTCTACAGAGTGAGTTTCAGGATAGCCAGGGCTACACAGAGAAACCCTGTCTCGAAAAAACTAAAAAAAAAAAAGAGAGAGAGAAAGAGAGAGAATCATCTATTTGTCTGTATAGCATCACAAGACAGTACATCTTCATTGTTCTGCAGAGATCTGTTCAAAATGTTGGGTTAATACCTAGTGATTGTTACATATATTTACTAATAACAGGAAATGCATATTAATAGCGGGAATCTTTCCTAAAATGAATTTCTGGTGGGCCTTGCCTACTGTAGTTCTGTCATAAATTCTAATCCAAAGCAGACCCATCTCAGAAATGTCACCTAGTTTTTAGCTTCTCCTAAGTTGGCTCTGGACAGTTTATTTTAGGGCTTCCTCTCACCCTAACTCATGCAGTGTGCTGGTCCCTGTGTATTGTGTTCCTTCCATCCAGTGGCCCAGCTTTGGCAGACAGTGCCGAGGACTTAGGTTATGCAGTAAATACCCAAACAGTAAATACAGTCTCTCAGATGACAGCTTTGGATCTGTGTGTGGCTGTAGATAACCTATAATACCAGCAGTCGAGGGAGGCAGGAGCATCAGTTCAGATCATCCAGCTACAGGCCAGCTTGAGGCTAGCCTGGGCCATAGAACCTTGTCTCAGAAAGTAGAAGGTGGTTGTTGGGGTGGGGGCAGGCAAGAGAAGGAAGAAGAGAGAGGAGATATAGGGAAGGGAAGGTTAAGAGGTAGCTGTCAGAAGGTCTGCTTAGCTCAGAGCAAGGCCTGAAGTAGTGAATTCCCTGCAGGCTGGGGCAGAGGCAGACAGATCTCCGTGAGTTCAAGGCCAGCTTGGTCTACAGAGCTAGTTCCAAGGACAGCCAGGGCTACATAAAGAAACCCTGTCTTGAAAGGGAGGTGGAGAAGAATCATAAAAGTGAAAAATTCTAGTGCTTTGCCAGGTGTGTTTGAACGTCCTTGTAATCCCAGCACTTGAGAGTCTGAGGAAAGAGTTCAAAGACTGCCTTGGCTACACAATGAGGCTCCACCTTTGAGGGGCAGGGGAGTCTGGAATGTGTACCTAGTTGTTAGAGTATTTTCTTAGTGTGTCCAAAGCTCTGGATTTGGTCCACAGGAAGCAGATAACGGGTGCAAGAGGACCGGTTCAATGTCATCCCTAACTACATAGTACAAGGCTAATCTGGACTATGTGAGACCGTCTCTCACAACAGGGAGGAGGGGCATAGTCAGTAAGATGCTCAGAGGGTAAAGGCTCTTGCCACCAAGGTTGATGACCCAAGGTCCCTTCCCAGAAGTCCTACTGTGGAATTGGTTCTCCTGCTCATCGCCGTGATACCTGAGTTTGCAAGGGTATGGGTGGGGGAGGCTCATACACACAAATGGATCTTATTTAAAAAATTAAGGTCCAGTGCCCATAGAGTAGCCAGTAACACAGCAGTAGGTAGACAAGAATTCATTAATTTCATGTGTTTTGCCTGAGTGTATGTTTGTAACCATATCTCTGCCTGGTGCCCTTGGAGGCCAGGAGAGGGCATCAGATCCCCTGGAACTGTAGTTCCAGATGGATATAAGCCAAGGAGGATTTACAGCCAAGGAAGCTGAACCGATAGCCCCAAAATAAGTGTCTGAAATAAGCAATACAATCCCTCTTTACACAGCAAGAATTAGATGTAAGAGCTGATCAGAAACCCTGAAAATCAGCTCAAAGTGGCGTTACACACCTGTAACTCCAGGTCTCTTAGATTGAGGCAGGAAGTTGAGACCAGCCTGTGCCATAGGGAGATCCTCTCAAAAGAGAATAGCCTAACCCCTTGAAAATAAGGGACTAGCAGATCTCTGGTGAGCACAGGATTGGCAAAAAGCAGCAGAGACAGCTGGGGTAACCTCGGTGCAGTGGAGACTTAGACACGTGTTCTCAGCTACACTGATGTGCTGGGCTTGGGGATCAGGAAGGTTGGCACAGTGTGGTGGCAGACACTGAGACCACTTTGGAAAGTCATGTGTGTTTACTCTGACCCTTAATGTTCTAGTGAACTGTTCCACGTATACGCCCAGTGCCAGGCCAGGAATTTCATAGGATCCCAATAGCTCATGAGCACACACATTCTTAAAACCATTAGGGATACGAGTCCCTTTGTGTGTCTTCCACCATCCCCCTGATTCACCTTTCCATGATGGCACCTGCAGTCACCTCCAGTCCCATTCGCCACACTCACTGTCACTTAGCTGGCCATTAATATATCAGGGCTTCCACAAGCTGCAACAGTGTAAGGAGGCTAGGGGGATGAAGGTGATTTAAGAAAGGCACATTGCCTGTTACTGAAAGGAAGGCGGCGAGCAATGCTTGCCCAGGGATGTGGGAGAGAGAAACGGCAAATAAACTGGCATCTTTTAGAAAGATCAGTGAGGTTGACTGCCGAGCAAAACTGAAGGAAGATGTAATAACCAGGAATGAGATGAGTGTCTCATAATCCACAGACATCCAGATACAAAGGTACATTACAGATTCAAGTGTAGCAAGGGCTGGTGAGACGGCTCAGGGGGTAAAAGTCAGTCCTTGCTGTGCAGCCCAGACATCCTGTGCTGGAGTCCCGGAACCCATGCAGAGGTGGAAGAACTGACTCCACAGAGTTGTCCTCTGACTTCTATGCATGTGCATACATGCGCACACGCGTACGTGCACACACACAATTTTAAGTTACAAAAACCAAAGGCCACTTTCCCCAGAATCCCCACCACCCCAAGTGGCTCCTCAGCCAAGAAGAGAGCAAGGTTGAGACTACTTGTGTTAGGGTCTATAATTCCCAACTGTCCTCATATGGCCACTAGGTGGCAGCAGGCGACACCAGACTGGTAGGCTAAAGTGTCCTTCAGCACTACCTCCTCTCTCCCAGGCCACCAACATAGCCTGATACCTCACCACATGAAGCACTCCTCTCTTTCCCACGGGCCTGTGTTCCTTGTTAAGTAGGTTGTCAGGGATGATCCAGAGTGGGATTCAGGTAATCTGAATCCAGAACAATGCTGTGACCATGTCCTGGGGAGAACAGGTCCCAGGGAGCCATCGGGGTAGAGTCTTCAAGTGTCTTAACCTAAGCACAAATTCAGTCCTGCTAAGCTTAGTATGGTGTGTGTGTGTGTGTGTGTGTGAGAGAGAGAGAGAGAGAGAGAGAGAGACAGAGAGAGACAGAGAGAGACAGAGAGAGACAGAGAGAGAGAGACCTGGAGATGTGGACCTCCTGCAAGGCTGACTGGGAAGGGCCCCTTGCCTGTGCACAGGCAGTGGTGACATCTCCTCTTTCACCTTGCCCTGAACATCTTGCTTACTGTTAATCTGGTGAAGGACTGAGCTTGCCCGCCAAAAGGCTCCGAGTTGGCAGAACTGTACAACCCACAATGTTGGAAGACATGCTGGATCTCAAGCTATTTTGTCCTAGACTCAGACCTGGCCTTGGGTTCCTGCAGCTGTGGACCAGGCAGAGTATCTGAGCTGAGTTCCCTAGCCAGCCTGCCTCTTCTGTATGTATTTTTCTGGTTTTCTTTAAATGTTCCCATTACTCAGGCCTCCAGTGGGCACTGAGACAGAAATAAATCCCACAAGGCAGCCCGGCCAGAAGCCGGGAATCCGATTCTCCCTCAAAGGCCGGAAGAGGCCCCTGTGCAGAGCATGCCAGACCACAATGGCCCACACACTCCACATGGCTATGAATATGCCCCCCTTCATGCACACGCACACACAGACACACACACAGACACACACACACAGACACACACACACACAGCCTTACATATATTTCCCACACACGCAGGCTTCATACTCATGCATACACTAGCATTGATGCACATGCAAGCATTCAGACATGCCTCAGACACAGAAGTGCACACATATATAGGGTTTTGATGTGCACGTATGCACTCTCATGCACACACTCCCCAAAAGGCTAACATCTAGAAGTGACCACACACTCTGGGTCCCAAACCCAGCCATCCTCAAGGTAATGGTGACCAAGCGGAGCAGGACGAAGGAGGCTAAGGAGGTTGAAGGAGGCTGGCCCTATGCAGCTTAGGAGGAGAGTGGACTCATGGGAATCCTGGTCTGAGGCTTCCAGGGCTTCTGAATTTTTAAGAGAAGCTGGAAAGCTGAATTTTTATGTGAAATATCCTGATTTTTAAATGTTGGCTCAAGATGTTGAAAATACTGGGAAAGCCAAAGCAAACATGTCTAAGAGCCAAATTCCACCCACAGGCGGCATTCGCAGACCACGGGTACACACACACACACACACACACACACACACTACACGTACACAGACAAACAAACAAAAATAGACACTGACACACAGTCTCTCAGATGCACTAAAAGACAGATATGTGCAAAGACATACAGACATACTCAAACATTATGTAAATATATACTGGCACACAGACAGACTGACACAGGTATACATGCCAACAGAACCACAAGCAGACACAAATACAAATAAATATACAAGTTCACACGTACACAGAAATCCATGCACAATGCACCCTTCTATCTGAGTGACTGATGGAGGTGATCTTACTGGGGCATGTAGCATATAGCGGCATGGCCTTTGGGGACAAGAAACACTGTGTGGACCACACCAACATTACCCTTTGATTCACAAATGCTGTAGAGTCTGGGTCAAGTTGACTTGGATGGACAGACATTTCACATGACTAATAGAGATATACTGGCCAAGGGCCTCCTGTGTCTGGTCATTACAAGGAGTGACTGGATCCATCGAAGTTGACGAAGGGGTCAAGAGCCCACCTTCTCATGTCCCAGAACCCATCCTCCAGCCTCACCTTAAATGCCCTCCTGCCTGCACAGCTGCGATGCTGCAGTGGGGAGAAGCGGTAGATCATTTACCCTTGAGTCCTTGAGGATCTCCTACCTGTGCAAGGCAGGAAGACAAAAGCCCAGTCCAGGATGCTAAAGCCTAGCCTGGGGACGTACGTGAGAGGAAGGCGAAGCTTCTGAGTCCACACAGGTCAAGAAAGCTGAGTGGAGAGCTGGGAGAGATGGCTCAGTGGTTGAGAGCACTGACTCTACCAGGGTTCCTGAGTTCAATTCCCAGTAACCACAGATCATGGTGGCTCACAACCATCTGTGGTGGAATCTGATGCCCTCTTCTGGTGTGTCTGGAAACAGCAACAGTGTACTCACATATATAAAATAAATAAATCTTTTAAAAAAGAAAGGAAGGAAGGGAGGGAGGGAAGAAGAAAGAAACCAACGAAAGCTGAGTGGAGCCTGACCTCCGAGAAGCTGTGGCTCAGAAAGGGTAGCAGCTTGCCCAGGGTAACACAGAATATATATGTAGCCAGCAGAGGCCCAGGCCCTCCATGGTCCCTTTCTCCTCTGCCTCTCCTGGCCAGTGGGACCAGCTCTGCCAAGCCGAGGTTTATTTCAGTTTGCTGAGGTAGCCTTAGGCTGGGGTCATTTTGTGGTTGGCCAAGGAAAGAACTGGACCTGGAAATTGTTCTGGAAGCTTCACATCCCTAGTCCCAGAGCCAGTGACCTCTCAGGACCCTGGGGCAAGGCTGTGCCTCTTCACAGGTACTCCAGAGGGCTGAGTTCTCTCAGAAGCCTGGGACACAGTGATATCCCTCTTGAACCTCAGTGCCCTCCTCCTGGTCTGCCCTCTGTCACCTCCCTGGGGTGAGGACTGGAGAGTGTGGACTATCATGGCCTGCCCACTGCAGCCTGCAGGCCAGGTGTCCTATATGATCCTGAGCAGGGCTTGCAGGCTGAGGGTAGGCAGCAATGGAATCTGAAGTCCCATGATTCCATTCCGAGCCGGCAGCTGTAGGCTTAGCCCCCACCAGAGGCCAGGGCTGTGTGTCTTCTCTCAGAGTGAATGTTACTTCTAAGGGTCTTCAGAGAGACCCTTTGGGTGCTCTCATTGCTGGTTATGAGGAGAGGGGACCAGAGAGGGGCAGAGCCTCTTGGCATGCTCAAGGCAGGTTGAGAGCTGAACCTGGCCACTTCACTGACCAGATCTAGAATCCTGCGGATCCTGTGAGGTGCCTGGATAGTGGACTACAGAAGCAATGGATGGGGTCTCCTCCTTGTCTACTCTCTGGCCGGCCTAGCTCTGTTTATGTGTTCCCTGTGGCTTGGCTGGGCTGTGGGGCCTTGCAGGGAAAAGTGACCACCTGGCTCCCATGGCTGTTTAAGGCAAACAGGGCCCTGACCATCTGCCAGGGCTTCTGAGGGCTCCCACTTCTGCCAACACCTGGACAGGCCAGGCGGGGCTTGTGGGGGTACTCTGAGTAGAAGCCAGCCTAGGGCCAGAGGCTACCAGTTCAGAGTCAGGGAACTGCTCCTGGATGATTGTCTTTTTTTTTTTTTTTTTTTTTGGTTTTTCGAGATAGGGTTTCTCTGTGTAGCCCTGGCTGTCCTGGAACTCACTCTGTAGACCAGGCTGGCCTCGAACTCAGAAATTCTCCTGCCTCTGCCTCCCAAGTGCTAGGATTAAAGGCATGCGCCACCATCACCTGGCCTGGATGATTGTCTTGAGCTGATGGGCTGGGGCCAGATCTATTTCAGACATCCAGCCAGGAGAAAGTGGTACCCAGCCTAAAGACCAGGGAATGGCTGTTTCTGTCCTGGGTGCAAATATTCCAAGGAGGAGGCCGGTCTTTGCAGAAGAGGTGTCCAGCTGAATACAGGAGGCCTGGTCTGACATGGGTACAACATGCAGGATGGAGTCTTAGGGCACTTGACATCTTTAAAGGAAAAGGACAGATCCCCCTATTTGGTGGATCCAAAGGGAAGATGGTAACTGAGGAGGGTAGGGACAGGAGTTGGCCTAGAGGTGCTATTTGAATATTTTCAGGTCATGGCCTTTGGACAGAACAGTCTGGGATTGTTGTTGCAAAGAGTAAGTAGCCATTAAGGCCCAGTGATCCAAAAGTCCTGAAACACGGAGCTGACAGGTCAGTCTAGACCCTGTGCAGGGGTAGCGCATAGTCCAGGAAGAGGAACGGAGTTTGTCCTGCTGTGGACTCCTTTCCCAGTCACTGCCTCATCCAGGGTCTTTCCTGACAACAGCATGGTCTTGTCACTGTCTTCTGACATGCTCTCCTGTCTCATCTGACCCTTCAACAGCTCCCTCTGGTCTCCGCATGGAAGCAGGGACTCTAATAAAAATTTCCTCTAGAATGTTAATGGGCTCCAACTTAGCCTGGCTCAGTAGTGTGGGGAAGACTTTAGACGGTCATTTGTCCTGCTGGCCATCAAGAATGCCAGACGGGGTTGGCCTAGGAGTGCTCAGTATATGTCCCTATCACTTAGTGCCCGAGTTAAGATGGCTTAGGCCTGGGGTGGAGGAGGACTGGAGGAAAAGCAAGATGGTGTGAACTGAGAAGGGAGGACTTGACCGAAGCACCAGATGGTACAAAAGCTGGGGGAACCCAGTGAGCCGAGCAGCCCATGTATAGGCAGGTGGCCTCAGTGTCAGGCCTTCTGAGGGCTCATAATCGGTTCCAGACAGGGCTAGGGAGGCCCAGAGGATGAGGGTGGGGGTAGGGACTATCAGATGGGGATACTGGGCAAATGTGCAATGTACTTAGTGAATGTACAGGCCTAGCCTCGCAGGCCTGCACCCTAGCTAACCCTTAGAGCCTACTCTCCTAGCTTCCAGAGCCAGGGCAGAGGCAACCCACCTCCCACTATCCTTGCAACCTCGGCCAGAGAAATCCCCTTTCCATGGAGCTGTGGTCATACATGAAGGGCACCTATGTGGCCGTCAGATTGGAAAGGTTCACCTGGTGGCAGGGCTCACACTGGAGAGTGAATCAAGGAGCTGAGGTATCTGCTGTGAGCCTTGGCTGCAGTGACTTGGGGCTAGCAGGTCCAAGCTGCTCTAGGGAAGCTTGACTCCTGGTGTATTCATGACAAGAGGAAGGCTGGCTGCTCCCTCACAGGTCCACCTAGCTGTTGTGATTCCTGCAAGCATGACCCTCTCTGGGCAATGTTTGTTTTGTTTTGCTTTTTTAAGACATGGTCTCATGTACCCCTGGCTACCTCCCAACTTATCTATGTAGCCAAAGATGTCCTTGAATCTCTGATCCTCTTAGCTCCATCTCCAGAGGACTGGGCTTACAGATGCTAGCCTTGTTTATGAGGTGCTGGGAACAAACTAGAGCCTCGTGTGTCCTGGGTCAAGTGCTCTACTAACTGAGCTAGCTCGGAGGCCCTTCTCTGGGCCTTGAGAGCAGAGTCTCTCTTCTGTTGGACAGTGCTGAGTCCCCAAATCCCAGACCCTTCCTATGTAATGAGACCCAGGGTCCTTCTCCCAACCCTGTGCAGAGTATTCTCCAACCCTCATGGTTCCCAGACCCAGGCATCCTTGAGCGCAACACAGGAAGCCACACACAGCTCCCTTCTTTTTCTTTTTTCTTTTTTCCTTTTGTTCATCTTCCTGGTCCAGTCCTGAATAGACAACCAGCCAAACACTGGCTTCTTGGTCCATCTGTCCATTTGCCCATGCCCGCGGTCCAGCCCCTTGGTGCCCAGTCACATGACTGTTTCCCATTCTTCCTGCAACAATGGAGGTGGCCGTGCAGACCCAGAGGCCTCCTCATCCAGGCCCGAGCAGGAGCCATTAAGAAATCCATCGTCCTTGGGAACTGCCATAGTAACTGGTGTGGTCTCATTCTCAACGGCTGGAGCACCTGGCTTGGCATGACCAGGCAGCTGGGAGTGGCCATTGGTGGTGGTAGGAAGCAGGCGGGGGCTGAGGGGAAGGCTAAGTCCTGCTCGGGGGCCCACATTGGTCACACTCGTGTGAGACACCATTGGGCCGTAGCTATAGCTGCTACTTCCACTCCGTGCTTTACGCTTGAAGTCCAATGCCAGTGTCCAGCGGCTCCAAGACTTCCTAATCTCTGCCTGCACCTTGGGGAGATAGACAGGTGGCAGTCAGGTGTGCCCTTAACCCTTCGCCATGTTTCCCTGCCACCATCCCTGGATTAAATGATAGGAGACTACTGGAGAAGCCCAAGGTTAATCTGAGCCCAATCTTCAGAATACAGAAAGGGACACGGCCAGAATCCAAAAGCTCAGATGGCCCAAAGATGGCTGAGCCCTCAGACTGAGTTCTAAAAAACTTCTTCTCTGGGGCTGAGGGACAGCTTGCTATGCCACCCATGGAAGAGCCCACACACCCCAGTACATTCTGCGCCTGAGTCATCTTTGAGGCCTTCTCTGTACCTTCACAGTGTGGTCAGGAAGGTTCTTGAGGAGCAAAGAAAGAATGGAGGCAGGGCAGAGAATGTAGGGACAGGGCTTAAGGAACCCCTGCTTGTTCCTACCACCTCACCCCTGCCTGCTCCTACCACCTCACCCCTGCCTGCTCCTGCCACCTCACCCCTGCCTGCTCCTGCCACCTCACCCCTGACTGCTTCTGCCACCTCACCCCTGCCTGCTCCTGCCACCTCACCCCTGCCTGCTCCTACCACCTCACCCCTGCCTGCTCCTACCACCTCACTCCTGCCTGCTCCTACCACCTCACCCCTGCCTGCTCCTACCACCTCACCCCTACCTGCTCCTCCTACCTCACCCCTGCCTGCTCCTACTACCTCACCCCTGCCTTCTACCACCTCACCCATGCCTGCTACTACCATATCACCCTTGCTTACCTCACCATTGCAGAAACAGTATATGATGGCAACAAAAAATCCCTGTCGAGAGAGGCACACACAATCAGGACCACATCTCACCCCCGACCCTGTCCCAGGACCTCAGGCAGCTCACACACCTGGAAGGAGTTGAAGAGCATCTCGTAGTGCATCTGGATCTGCCACAGTGTCCCTGAGACCTCGGTGTACGGCAAGGCCATGAAGACGGTGTAATGGACACCGAAGAGCGGCACAAGCACCAACGTGGACCTGAGCAGCTTCCTGGCCATCGGGGCATGCAGGTTAGGCCGTGTTCCTTGCCCCACAACAGAGCGCGCCATCCTCCCACACCACCCCAGGCCCAAGCTCCAGAAGTGAGGGCTCTGGCTACTGTGGCTTGGCAACCAAGTTCAGCCAAGGACAGCTCCTTCCAGGAGGCAAAGTGCTACGTGGCTTCTTGGATGGTGTCCTCCAGTAGACAACAAGTGCAGTCACTCTTTCCCTGGGCCCTATGCATACCTGCTGGCATGCACTCATTCTCCTGGGACCTAACTCTTGGGTTTCTCCTGAGGAGATGTCTTATTGGAGCCGACATCTACCCACCTGCCCCTTTGATTCCCTCAGTGCAGCTGTCCGAGGGTGGCTGGGTGTGTAGCACACTTGTAGACCTTCGCTCTAGTGTAAAGCTTGATAGTATGACCCAGCAGTGCTGTGCAGGCAGGGCTGGAGTGGACCAGAGCCAGAGGCTCCTCTCACAAGCTCAACCATGGGACCTTGTCTTCTCTTGGGAACATGGTGCTAGCCAACAGTGACCCTGAATTCCACCCTGAATCCCAAGAGCCAGAACTCACCGGTACTGCTGCCTGGTGTCACACCGGCCCGCATTGGTCTCCCGAAGCTTAGTGGCAAGCACTCGGATGATGTTGATGAAGAGGATGAAGTTGAGCTGTGGGACAGAGGCTGTGTTGGAGACTACATCCTACCAGCATGGCACAAGGATTCGTGGACCCATGGCCATGTCACATGCCCTAGTCTGTCACTGCATCTCTAGGTGGCTTCCTAGGGCCCTTAGCGTCCCCATCTAGCCTGCAGTAGGAATCATGTGGTCTTCAGGTCTTTGGGTTTCGGGTCCTTGGAATCCAGGGAAGCCATCACAGATATTCTTGTTAAGGGTTAGTCACGGAGGCTCGTAACCACACTGCCCCCAACCCCTGCTCACCACAACAGATGCCAGGATGGGCACCTGGATAATCCACTTCTTGTGCCCGGAGCTCAGGTCCCAGCATCTACGGAAAGGTGAAGCATTAGCCACTGGCCACTTCCTTCTCAGTCAGCCCACCTGGGTCCCAGATTTGTCCTGCTCTGACAAGAGTTGTTAAGGGCACAGGACGAGAACTGCATGTGTCCATGCTTCAGGCACTCATGGAAGTCATCTTCTGTGACCCTGAGGTGGTTCCCGGCTGAAGGCTAATCAAGAATTCCTGAGGCCGGAGCCAATGGGGCATGGATTCTCCCCCGTGATTCACAGAAGAGGGAAACCAGAGCATTTCCAGCGGTGTCAAGGTCCCTGGTCCCACACCCCCACCCCCACACATATACTTTGCCGCTTGACCTACCCAGTGTTGGCCAAGGTTGCTCTGACACCGACCCACACAGCCACGAAGACAGCCGGCAGACCTGTGTGGCGAGGGGGCACTGTGAGGGGTGTTAATTGCACCCCAAACCCTATGACTTTCCTCGGCTTGCTGCCCCCACCCCTCACCCTAGGCACATGGCTGTTTAACCTAACAGCCTGAGGTGCCAGCCCTCAAAACTCAAGGCAGCTCTCTGCCCCATTTAGGTCCCTTGCTTCCTGTGAGCATCTGTGCACACCTGCTGGGCACATGCAAAAAATAACATGGTATTGACAGCTTATCCCAGATCATTCTGCTCTGGGCTTAGAGCACCCATGGAGAGCAAGCCGGTGACTAGCATTTTTTTCTGTTCGGAAACTCCCTCTCCAAGCCTGGATTGAAAGGTCTTAGCTTTCACGGATGAGGGTGAAGTAAAGGTTATCTTCCAGGGTGAAGGGAGCCTGACTCCCCCTCCCCCAGCTTTATTCCCAGCCTGGTGGATCCTTGGAGGGAAAAAGTGTCACCTGGGTTTGTGGTAAGGGTGTGACATTCCCAGATCATAAGGTTCTGTGTGCTCCCTAATCCACATGTTTCCAGCCCACCCAGCAGCTTGTGTTAGTTCCTGGAATCAGGCCCAGATCTGCCCAGCTCTGGGACTTGCCGTGGTGAGGTCAGGGGTAGGGCATGTGCCAAGGCTGGAGAGATGAAGGCTTTCTAGATGCTGAGCCCGGAGCCTCGAGCCACCGGCCTACCCCTCCACCATCTGGCAACTTTCCCCAGGGCCCAGCCAAGCTCTGGAGCTGCCAGCAGTGATGAACGATTATCAGTAACTAGATCCAAGGGCCCAAGGGGGGACGGTAGGACCGCAGCATCCCGGGAAGCCACTGCAGAGAGGCTAAAGTGAAATGGTCTGAGCTGCTGGCCCTGGACCTCACCTCTGGGAACAGATGTGAGCCCCTCCCTCAAGGCTCTGGGTAGAAGGAGGCTCCAGACTATACCCCCAACCCCAGGCTAACTGGTGACTTTAGATCCTACTCTGGTCCCAAGTTTACCCTCATCGCATCCCCAGGAATTATCACCCTAAGAGAGCTGAAATGCCAGGCCAAGTCAATAGCACTGGGTGAGCCCTGCCCATAGACAAGTGGAGTCCCTCAGAGCTGGGAGGGAGTTAGTCGCAGCAGGATGGGCAAGCCCCCAGCCTGCTACAAAACTGAGAGACAGGACATACCCTGTGGGAGTGCCTGACTCTGGTCCACTTCCACCCTACCCACCACACTGGACTCCGTACCCCAGCCAAAGATGGTGAAGCCCCACAGGTACTTCTTCTCTGAGAAAAAGGCCATGAAGATGAGGCTGTGCAAATACAGCCCCTCCACCAGAATCCAGTAGTAGTTGGTAGCCAGGAAGTAGAGGAAGAAGGTCACGGCCACTCGGCAGCCAGCCTAAGAGACCAACCAGAGTTAGTTCCAAAAGGTAGAACCTGCATCTTATAGGCAGGGTTTGGTTCGAATTAGGGGGAGAAGGAAGTTCCCTCTAGGCTGCTGGGTTGGGACTGGTGCAGTTAGCTGGGTTGGGACCTGGTGTGGGGCTAGGGTGTTAGCAGCAGGCGGTAAGGCAATGGGGAGGAGAGGTTGGGGCCCTCCAGTGTGGAGGGAAGAGGGAACACTGGGAGTAAGGAGGGGAGGTGGGGGTGGGGAGAAGGTGTGTGGTGAGCTGAGCCGCGTGAGGGTCCCTGTGGGGTGGTTTGCTGGCCTGAAGCTGGAGGAGGTAGCAAGAGACAGGCAGGGGGAGGGCGGGGCTGCTGTTGGAAGGGGCATGGTGGGTGGCACAGGGGCACTCACATAGCCAACGGCGGCAGCGGCGGGCGGAGGCGGCACCTGCGCGATGATATGCAACTCTTCCTCTGTGAGGCGCTCGGCCTCATCCAGCGTGAAGCCAGAGTAGAGCACAGCGTCCTTCACGAAGATGCTTGCGGCGCGCAGCATAAACGACAGGAACATGTGCATGTGGATGTAGTTGCGCGTGCAGTGCAGTCGCCTGCGGGCGTGCGACATCACCGTGGGTGAGGCCACGGGGGACGCAGCGGTGGGCAGGAAGCTGGGCTGTGCGCCGTAAGTGGGGACATCACGCAGGGGGGGAATGGATGCAGTGAAGGGGAAAAAGGAGGCTCGCACCCTGGACCCCTCCGGCCTCACCCTAGATCACGCTCCACCCCTCGCCGGCTTTGCCCTACCCTCGCCCCACTCCTCGCCCCGCCCACCTAAAATAGGCTAGGATGAGCACAGCAACGGTGAGGGAAGCAAGAGACATGGAGTATCCCACGGTGTAGATCATGCCCAGGCGGTCAAATACCTCCTGCGCAAAAAACAGAGAACAGGGACTCAGGGTGGTCACTAAGGGCAAAGTGGAGAACAAATTAAGGTTGCTGGAGAAGTAAAGGCTAGGAGAGCCGGGGCTAGGTTGAGGTTCACTAGTGGAGTAGGTGTGGTCTTAGGATCAGGCTTGGGAGGGAGGAGGTGCGCACCCGTTCCCGAGTCTCATTGGTCATGAACTTGAGGCACTCGCTGTAGTTGGCCCATGTCCGGTTGTGCCCTGGAACCACTTCCCAGCTGCCATTGCGGTCACAGCGTCTGTAGGCATGGCCTGTAGGGCCATGGGACAGTCAGGACAGGCAAAAGGAGGTTTGGAGCTACTGAGGCTCTGAACTCCATTTTACGCGTCCCTCGGTTCCCCGCCCATTTGGCTAGCCTCACCTTTGTGATTGAAGTCATAAATGTAATCGGGACAAGGTACTGCCACCACTTCACCTGGTGCCCCTAATGGCCAGCAAACGATGTTGTCCCATTCTGGTAGACAGGGACGCCCTGTGCCCAGAGAAAACAGAGGGTAGAGGATGAGGAAGGACAGAGTCAAAGCCATAGTCAAGGCCCAGAGGCATAAACACACACAGGGGCAGGATGCTGGTGACTGGAAACTTCAGGTTTAGGGCATTCTAGAAAGAACATATTGAGCCTTTACTTCCCCTTGCTCCCTAAACCCACTGGCTTCAGAGAATTTACTGCAGACCCTGTGATGAGTTATTAAACACGAGTCCCATTTTCCAGGTATCATCTGGTCTGACAAAGGTCAAGAGCAGTGGATGCCACACTGAAGCTACACCACACAGGCCCTGGCCTCAAGGGCCTTTGGTCCGACCTTCTAGGTGTCTCTGAAGAAGAGAGTTAGAGAGAGAGAGGGGGGGGGGGGTGGGTGTTGAGATTGTTTCACTCTGTAGACAGACCAGGCTGGCCTTGAACTCACAGGGATCCACCTGCCCCTACCCCCAGTTTGAAGAAGAGCATTTTCTCAGATTTTCCCTCAGCTCAGAGGCTCCCTATGTGACCCTTCCCTGGAGACCACAGGAGGAAGTCTGGTTCTCCATGCCAGCTAAACTTCTAAAGAGGCACTGCTGACCTCACACAGGTGTCCCCCACTCTCTGTGTTTCCATTTCCTCTTGGGAAGTTGATGGATATCAGCCTAGACTTCTTCTATCCAGGCCTGCCCAAAAGACTGACCTCTCAGTAGGTGTACCATCCTCTAAACCTGAGTGCTAACGTTGAGTTTCAAAGGACAGTGATATGTCTCACTTTGGAGCCCTGACAGCCTTTCTAAGTGACCTCAGAGGGTCCCCAGCCTCCAGATCATCCACATTCCACCCCAGCTGAGAGCCCCCTCTACCCCCACTGCAGGGCTTTGACCACAGGACTCTAACCTCCCTGGAAGGCAGCCTTGAGGGCTGGACACGCCCAGCTCGGTGAAAGGCTCTCTGTCCTGGGCGCCATATTCCCAGCCCCACCCATCCAGGCCCACAATTCCCTCTGGTCCCTGGGGAGCCGCAGGGTGACCACAGGCTCCCAGATGTGGCCCATCTGGAATCTGCTGCCCACCCTGCTGGCTCTAACTGGCCTTGTGGCCACAGTTTGGGCTCTGTGTTTGTCTCTCCTCACCTCCCTGAGGCAACCGTGTTTCTCTCTCTCCTCTTCTCTCCTTGTCTCACTGTCTGTCTCCACCCCTCTGAGGCTGCCCTCCTCTCTTGCTGTGTCTGTGGCTCTTCCCACTATGTGTCTTTGTGTACTTCCTTTGACATACCAGACTTTTGGGTTGAGCATCTTGTTCCCTCTCTGTCTCTCTGCCTCTCTCCCTGACTCTGTCTCTCGGGACTCTGTCCTCTCTCTTTACCTCAGTGGATCATGGGTTTCCTGTAGCTCTGGATCCTTTTCTGGGGACTGCTGGAGAGTCTATTCTGCATATCTCCTTGTGTGATGAGGCCACCCAACCCACCTGACCCCACCCCCACCCTCACTCGTGATACCTCTTGGGCTGTCTCCTGGCCTGCTTTTCTGGCAAGGGAGCTGTGGTCTCTGACTTCCCGTAGGAACTCACATTGATGGAGACAGGTGGACCTGAGCCTGGGCAAATGACTGCCTAAGGGGGGGGCAGGTAGGGTGCAGGATGGACAGACATACCTCGACGCCTGCTGCCAGTGGGCACATCCTTGTTCTCTTTAGACTCAGGGTAGAACTTTCCCGACGCCTTCTCTTTTCTGGGCTTCCCTGATGTAGATGCTGGTGTCCACCCCTTGTCTGACTCCATTATGTTGGCTGGAGAAATCAGGGTGGTTCTAGCCATCGGCTGTGCTGTAACCACAGCCCTGGCTACTGCCTGCCCCCTCACTGGCTCCCCCTTTTTACAATGAGTTGAGCCTACCAAGGATGCTGATACTCAGGCTGCTGGAAGATCAGGAAGGACAAGCAAGTGACTCGGAAACTATACTGTGTTTGCACAGTACAGGTGGAGAAACAACCAGGAAGTAGAGCTGGTCAGTAGTGGCTCAAAGTGGTGAGTGATCTATGAGTTGGGGTCAGCTAGAAAGTGGAAAGGCTGGCAGCCCAGCAGGCAGAACCACGAAGGGAAGGAGGGAACAGCCCACCAGAGGGCGCATGGTAGCAAATCTGGGAGAGGTGGATGGAGGGGTAAAGGTGAAAACCAAGTAGGCTAGCTAGCATGCTGTGCAGGTGAGGAGGCCTGCACACAGCCAGGAGTAAAGAGTGCATGGTGTTAGGAGTGGACACATAAGCCCACCTTCTCCATCCTCTGTCCTGGAACACTCGGGTCAGGGCTTGCAGCTTCTGCAAGAGCCCTTGAGGATACCATCTGAGCTGGGGCCTGACCTTTCTTCCTTGAAAAGACACTGGAGGCTTCTGTCCTTAGCCAGAAAGTCCTTCTCACCATCTGACTTGTGTGACTTCAGATATAGGCCAAGCCAGGGTACCTTCCTTGGGTACCCTCCTATATTGAGGTTTGTGGGAAGCTGAGTCCAGGCAACCTGGACTGGGTGACAAAGACTGACAGCATTTTCCTGCCTCCACCCTCAGGGAGGGATTCCATGATGGATGAGAAGGAGCCAGAGATTGACCCAAACTGTGGGTTCCACAACTAGGAAACCTAGGAACTAGGGCCCCATTTAGGATCACATGAGTTATTCCTTTGTCCCTACCCTTGTTGTGACTGGGAGCCACAGGTGGGCCAGGATAGGTGAAGCTCAGTATGCAGAGGGAGTCTTTACGAATGTGAACAAAGTCCACATGGCTCATAGCGAATCTGTCACCATTTGCTTGTGTCCTGGGTATACACTACTGCTGGATCCCAGGAACCCGAGAGCCAGCTCCAGGGAGAAAGCTGCCAATAAGGAGGGACAGTAAGCCAGGGTCTGGCATCCTCTGCTGATGAGATCAGCCAGACCTCAGAAGCCTGGATGGATGTCAATGTAGTCTATACCTGTGTCCAGGAAATAAACTCAAGGAAGGGGGCAGAGGGGAGACCCCTGAGATGGGGGATCAGAACTGTGAGACTAGATGGGAGATGTCTTCCTTCCTCATGACAAAGGTCCCTTAGAGATGCTGGGGGGGGGGTCCTCTGTAGGCCAAACACCCTCTGTCCAGACTATGGCCGAGTCACACACACCCTTCCCCGTCCTGTATCCTACTCATCCTATCTAGCTCTAGGGCCTCTGCTTCTATGCAAGAGCTCTGGGTTTCAGAGAGCTTCTCACCCTTCTAGGCATGGCTTGGCTCTCTTTTCTTTAAGGAAGTTGGCCCAGCCCACCCTGTTAGGGACCAGCACCCTCATCAAAGTTCCTGGCTTGCCGCTCCCCATCTAAATCCACTAGGACCCTGTGCTTTGCCTGTCATCTGCATTGGGAACCCCATATATTTTTTAGCAATTTTTCCAATCTCTCTGCCCCACTTACACTTACACACACACACACACACACACACACACATGTGTATGTGTGCATGGTCATGTCTGTGTGTGAAGACTCTGCTGGGCAGCCAGCACTTTCCTGGATCCAGGAAGGTAAGGATCACCGGAGCCTGCTGACTTCACCCTGCCTGATCCATCTCTTTTAGGCCTTTACTCTGACTGGGTATCCCTCTATTAAGCCCACCCTAGGTTAATGCCTACAAGTCCTTCACCCGCCTGTCTCCTGGACTCCCACCCTCTCTGCCTGCTGACCTCAGGCCCACCCCATTTCCCTACCCCCACCTGCTGTGTGCAGAACTTCCTTGAGCAGCTTGTCACATTGTGCCTGGGCACGGTGCAGCAGGAAAATCTGTTCCTCTTTGGTAAAGACATCGTCCACGTCCACCTGCCAAGCCAAAGGTCAGACTGTAGGCAGCACTTCCAGGTGAGGCAGCTGGTCCCAAACTCATGCACCCTCCCCAACGATTTACCCCTTTCAAAGGTTATCCCTTTAGAGAAAGTGTGGGACATCTGCCCCATGGGAGCATCTGCCTTCCAGAGCTTCTCTTTTAAGGTTCTGAAGCCATAGTAACTCAGTGGCTAGGACCTGCCCCTTACAGGGAGGAGAAAAGAACGGGGGCTGTCTTGTCTATCTGTCCACCAGTAACCCAGCATCTACTGGCATTCTTTGTCTAGTCTAACCCCTGGGGCTCATGGGAATGGTGGAATGTCCCAGGATGGAGCCTCACAGGGTCCTGGCTGCCTGCTGGGGATCCGGGGCTGGATCAGGAGTGCTGAACTCTGAGGAGACAAATCCAGCCTGGATTCCTTCAAGTCTCAAGGCCCCCGGGGACCATGACAGTCACCATTTTCCATGCTGAACCAGCATCCAGTCAGTGCTTTTCCCAGTGAAGGGTCAGAGTCTCACCCTTCCTACTGAGGGCCTCAAAGAGGGAGAGTGGAGGAACCAGTGGGCTGGGCTGCACCCCCACATGCAGTCCTATGCAGTCCTATGCAGTCCTAGGAAGCCTCAGCCCACTGGAGGTTTCTCCATCCTAGCAGACTCTGCGGATGGAGGACATGTGTAACCCGGCACAGGCCTTTGCTCCTGTTGACCTCTCTGCAGGAATGTCCTCTTTCCACTCTCTACACCCACGGGGACCCAGCAACATCATTTTAACTCCGGAAAAGAGAACAGAGCAGGGGTCAGGGAGAGAGTCTCTTACTGAGACGGTAGCTGCTGGAGAAGATCTGAGTCTCCTCTGACTTGGAAGCTGGGGCTAGCATCTTGCCTGGGGGCAGTTCTATCCCCACCCTGAGTATGACACTGGGACAGCCCGAGGCAGTCAGAGCCATGTATCTCTGACCTTATGACTGCCCTAGAAAGTCTACCTCTTCCTTAAATTCCAAAGAACACAGCCTGATCTCCCTGAACAGGCAGCTCTGCAAGCCCACGCCTGGCCATGTAGGCGGGTCCCTTTAGTAAGGGTGGAGCTACGAGAGGCAGAGAACTTGGAGGCCTGGAAGGAAGGAGGCGGGTCAAGGTAGGGGCGGGCCGGCGGGAGGAGGTGGGCGGCTCGGGTCAGGGAGCCCGGCTGCAGAGAGAAGTTAATTGACCGCGTCTCTTGGCGGCAGCTGCTTCGGCTTTCAGGCCAAGGAGTCTCCAATTGGCTCCGCAGAGTTTTGCTGGTTTTACTTAGCGGAGGCGCGCTAGTGTCTTTGCGCGTGCGTGTGACTGGCTGCGCGCACGCTGTCTGGCCAGTGTGTGAACTTCTGTGTGTCCCGTTTTTATTGAGTCCTCACGAAGGAACTGCCTAACACGTAAATTGGGGCCCTGGAGCCTGATGTGTTTGTGGAAATGCATGTGTACATGTTTGTGGGCAAAGGACTTTGTGAGGGCTTCTAGGAGTGTTGCAGAATTTCTCTAACTTGTATGTCTGTGTCTGCTGCTTCCAGAACCTGGATCTGGCCTAAGGGTCCCAGGAAGGCTGAATTCCCCTGTGCTGCTGGCTCCACAGCTCTGACCTCCCACTCTTCAGACCACACTTATGACAGAGCTGGGTGATAAGGGGCAGGGTGATAAGGATCAGAGAGGACAAATAGGCTCGCTAAGATCCAGAGACCTCCAAAGCCACCGCGAAGCTGTCCCAATGCCTCTGACACTGGAGATCCAGCTACTCAAGGGTCTGATTCTTACACACCTCACTCCGATTACAGCATCTACTCCCTACCATTCATTCAGTCACTGTGGTTAATATCTCCGTCAGTTAGTATTCCCTCCCAATCAGCACCAAGATAACCATCACCACTCCCGAGGCTGCCATCACCATTGCTGACAGTACCATTCCCACCGTGAATACTGCTGTTACCATCAACATTGCCGCCATTGCCGCCATTACCGCCATCATCACTGCCATAACTGGGCCAACAACATTACCATCACCATTACCAAGAGCACCGTCACAGAACGGCTACTATCACCATCCGCCTAGGTCGTCACCATCAAGACCAGCACCATCATAGGCAAATGCTACCGCTTGCTCCATAACCACCATCCATACCACTGTCCTGTCATTTCCCTACCATATCCATTCTTCTATGGTCCCTTCCTTCTGCCCAATGCCACTCCTCCCAAGATATGTAAATCACCACAGTTTTGTCCCAGTTTATAGAGTGGGCTTAAATGACTGACCAAAGCTCCCATCTCTGAAGACTTGCTGATGCATTCACTTCCTAATGGCCAGGCTAGCCACTGACGTGACCAGGGAGTTTAAACTGGTAGCCTAGATTAGAGGTAAGCAGTCATGGATTGAAAATTTCCCAGCTAACACCCAGAGACTAACTAACATTCCACTCAGAAGCCTGGGGTGGGGTGGCTGCTTAACCTTCCACCTGTCTCCTGGACAGAGAAGGTCATACGCTTCTAAAATCCTCCTCCATAAGCCTTCACTCATCCCCAAGGACAATGGCCTTGCCTCTGACCTCCCTGGGCGTTAAGATCTACTTTGTCACCCCACTCAAGACAGAGCTGCCATGCTAGGTGTGGCTCAGAATGAGGGAACACTTCTCCAAAGGGAAGAGGCAGCCATCTACCCAGGGCTTCCTCCCCGCCAGCCTCAGAGCACACAAGTCCTCATCTGGAATGCTCAGACACCCTTTTCTTTCAGCCGCACATCAGGGATTCTCCACCTCTCCCATTGACTAGTGTCTCTGGCAAAGCTGCTGAAGCTCAGTGCTTTAGATGTCCTGTATAATCCAAGTGACAGTGAGGCCGGTGCGGATTTAAATGAACTATTGCATCACAAGCCAGGGCAGAGAAGACAGAGGAAAGCTGGCTGCTATTATAGCTACCGTGAGCAACACGATCAACTCACTACCTCCCCTCCTCAGCCTTGTTTCCAGGAGTCCACAGCAAGGGGCTGATGGATCGTGGGACCCTAGAGAACTGGGGGCCAGGAATGGGGGCAGTGCTGGGTAAGGTGTGCTGGGATAGCCCCCTGAACTCACACCACCATTCAAGGTCACTGCCAGAACCCCTAAGATTACCAGTCCTCTATCCTGGCCTTAGAGGGATAAGGGGGAAAACTGCTGACAACTTTGACCAGCAAACATCACCACTGTCTGCTGCTGCTCCCTTCCCCCTCCGCACCCCAGTCACCTCCTTCCCGTATAAGGAAGCTGTCTTCTTGGCAAAGCTCCAGGGTCTGAAAAGCTCGGGCTACCATCTTCTTAGGTTCAGAGTCTGTACATCTTGGGTCTCAAGGGGCATGATTGAGGAACTAGAGATCGGATCATGGCCAGGTGTCAGTCATACGTACTAATGAGACTCTGACACCTGCCCTGGTAGCAGCTGCCTGAGTCTTGTCTTCCCCTTTAGGGATGAGCCTGACAGTCTCTCTGATTCACCCATCCTAGAGCCCCCTCCAGCAGCACAGCACAGCACAGCACAGCACAGCACAGCACAGCACAGCACAGGATAGCACAGCACAGCACAGCACAGCACAACACAGTCTTCTTGTACAGACACAAGCACATCTAGAGTGTGTGAGCTTACAAGGGCTGACATAACTTTAGCTCTGTGCTTGGAGAATGGCCTGCAACACCAAGGCAGGCTTGTGAGGCTCCGGATCATCTGCACACAGACAGGGGCTGAAATCAGCAGGTTACCTACAAGCCCACTGTTGCTCTGCCAGTGTGGAGGGTGTGCTGTCAAAGAGATGGTCCCTGAGTTCAGAAGCTCAGGTGGGGGTCTCAGTCTCATGATCTGAGAACCCCCAGCCTCTGGATGCTAAGATTCCAGATGGACACTACATCCCTGGTAGGCTGCTCTAATTTAGTTTAGCTCCTGGGAGACCCCAATAAGAATCATGAAGTAGGAGGTACCAGGGTGCAGATGAAGGCAGTATGCTGGTGTGTCAAGGCTGGTGACTGACGACGGTAAAGACAGTGCTGTCCATACCATCGCCCAAATGATGGCCACTCCTCTTAACTTCCTCTCCTCCTTGCCAGATTCCACACGTTCACATCTGTGATCTCAGACATGTCAAGATTCTACCCCTTCAGACAAACTGGAGGAAACGGAGGGGTTCCTTTTCAGGTTGACACTTGTGCCTCTGTGCAAGGAGCTTCTATTGCATATTTTCTTAGCAGGACGCTCTCTTGGGTCACATCTGCCACCCCTTTGCCAGGGTCAGCCTAGTCCCTTAAGGGACAGCGTGCTTCTCTTCCTTGCCTGCCACTGGAGAAGGCAGACACATTTGGTGTTCAGCCCTGGATGCTACTGTCCCACAAGACCCTCTGTGTCTGTTGACACACTTGTCAACCTTACTTCTACAACATACCTCTTTTACAGAAAGGGAGACTGAGGCCTAGAGAATAGTTGGAAGGAGAGGGCCAGGCGCAGATCTAAGGCATACTTTACACCAAAGCAATGGTCTTAGAGCAAAGGAAACATGCAGCTACAACGGATGCTGAGACACCAGCCAGCCATAATATCACATCTCCAGCACCCTGGATTGTTATCTTTGCTGCATCAAGCAAGCATCCACCAAGGGAATTGATGAGTGATGACGTGACTGTAGAGGCAACAGCAGCACTGATGTTGGAATGAGGCTGACCCCTCTAGCTGGGCAGAGGACAATCGGGCCTTGGTATTAAGCAAAGACATGAATGCCTCCGGCAAAGTAAAAAGGAAATATTTGGCTCTCGGGAGATCCTCTTGTGACCTTCTGGCCTTCCTGCACCCTTTCTCCAGGTTCTACTACGGGGACCCATGCTGGCATCTCTCGCTGACCCATGCCAGCTGGCTGGGGACTGTTCTCCTGTCCCTTGCTGCCCTCTGTCCATCTGGCTGGCCACAGCAGGCTGGGACGGGCTCCTCATCCTGCCCCGCCACCACTGACAAGTGCTGACTTTTCTTCCCCCTTGCCAGGCCTTCCTGAACAGGCTGCCTGTGTTTTTGGGCTGGGAGGGGTTGGGGGGAGGCACTGTGACGCCTCTCATCCCAGCCAGCCAGCCAGCGTGGCCGCCTTTGGGGCAGGCAGTGGGATGGAGCCTGGGATGGCAGAGTTGGCTGCTAGGACAGGGTGGATCTTCATAGGCAGCCTCTACCTGAGCTAGGCAAGAGGACCAAGGCCCAGAAGGATGGGATGGCTAGCCTAACACCAGCCTGGTCAGCAGAATGCCAACTCATAGCGCTCAGCATGGGCACCAGGTTGCCCTGGAGCTGGGGTCCTCGGAGCTTGGGAGCTCCAACGTCTCCAAACCCAAGAAAACTCTGCCCTCTCCTAGTCACCTTAAAGACATTTTCAAGGTTCTGCAAAAAAACCCCACTATACCTTTTTTTTTTCCTGGGGCTCTCTGAAATAGCTGCCTTCCTGATGTGGTAGCCGGACCAGGGAGTGTCCCCAGAAGGCCCACAACAGGAATCCGGGGGAGGCTGCTTGACGCCTCATTAAAACATTCCGAAGAAAACCCAAGTTCCCAGGAGGGCCCATGCCCCCCTCCACTGCTCTGTGCTCAGGCAGTTCTGAGAGTTGGGGGTGGTGGGAGAGGATGTGTTTAAGGGCAGGTGATATAAAAAGCTTCGACAGATCAATACACACAAGATAAATAACCCACAGGAAGGTGCATAATGGGTCTGAGCAAACTCCCTGAACTGATGGATAATAAATATCAGGTCCGAAAATCACTGGCAGAGGGTAAAATAAAATGACCAGAGACACCATTTTTTTTTTACCTATCAAAATGTTAAGATGAAACAAAAGGGCCCTCATCACATCCTGTGAAACAGTCCAGCAGGGAGAGGGCCCTGTGGTCAGTCCTGGTGAGTATAAACCAGTGCAGTTTTTAGAGGGCAATTTGGCTATGCCTATTAAAATAAAAAATGTGCATGTTCTCAGACCCAGCAAAGACAAATTCTAGAAATATCCTACCAGGAAACAGTCACGTGGTGAACCGAGAGGGCATTTGAAGGAGCTTCTCTGCCACCATCTGGAACTTCTCTCACATGCACACATGCACACACGCACGCACGCACGCACGCACAGAGAGAGAGAGAGAGAGAGAGAGAGAGAGAGAGAGAGAGAGAGAGAGAGAGAGAGAGAATGAGAAAACTAGAGAAAGGATCTAAGTGGCCATTCGGATGCTCATCAATGTTTAATGAAGTTCGTACTTTGGAATACGATACAGGATTAAAAAGAACTCAGAGATATGGCTCTCTGTTTAAAAGCACTAGCTGTTCTTCCAGAGGACCCAGGTTCAATTTCCTGCACCCATAAGGTGGCTCATAACTGCCTGTAATTCCAGTTCCAGGGGATCTGACGCCCTCTTCTGGCCTCCTCAGATACTGCATGCATACGGTGCATAGACATGCAGGCAGAACAGAAAACATACAATAATAATAATGAAAATAATAATAAAGGATTTGGAGACTGAAGAGATGTCTCTGTGGTTAAGAGCATGTACTGTTCCTGTAAAAGGACCCAAGTTCTGTTCCCAGCATCCACTTCAGGTGGCTTAAAACAGCTTGTAAACTCAGCTCCAAGGATCTGATGTGCTCTTCTGGCCTCCTCAAGCAGCGCATGCATGCATAAAACCTACACAAAACCCCACAAGAATATATACAAATTCTTTTTTAAAAAACATAATATATATTCTAAATATTTACATTCACAAACATGAAGATACAACGTTAGGTGAGACGATGCGTGCATATGTCACACAGCCCCATGGAAAAGCTCATTTAAAAACAAAGAAAATGGGATGAGACACGGCATTCTCTTTGCTATGCATACAAAGAGGTGCCATCTGAACCATAGGAAAAGAGGTAGACGACTCTCCCCAAACTGACAAAATGCCTTTCTCTACAAAGAGGATGGGTATTTGACAGTGCCCACAATAGTTTCTGTTTAATCTGTATCATTTGAACTCCTGAGCTCGGGAGATGGTTCAGTGGGGATGCTCCTTGCTGCTCACAATTGGGAAGTACAGTCCAGATTCCCAAACCCACATAAAGAACCAGAGCGTCCTTAGTAGCCTGAGAGCCAGCTAACCTGGTGACTCTGTCTCAAGGAAGGTGGAAGGTGAGGACAACACCGGGCTGTCCTCAGACCTTCAGGGTGCCCCATCCCCACACCACACACTTATTCTTGTACACATGCACATATACACATACGCAGAGATTAAAATAGTACAAAACCAATGATAACAGTGTGCTCATGTGTTAGCCGTGAAATAAACAATTCAAAAGGTAAAGTAGCAGAGGTCTCATCTGTAAAGAGGAAAACTCAAAGTGACAAACAGGGACCTCTTGGCCAGTTTGCTGTCACCTCACTGAGAAGATTCCCCTGTAGAAATCGGAAGTCCTAGATTACAGTGGTTCAGATCTCACCTCTACCAGTCTTACAATGTGAACCTCAAGGTCATTTCTCCATAAAGTGTCCAGGAGAATGGGTGGACTGAGAAAACATGAATGGCAGGTTCTAGCTCAAGACGCTACAGAAAGCCATGAGTCTTTCTTATTTTTAAAGTCAAACCCCTATGGGCTGGCAAGACAGCTTATCAGATAAAGTACCTGCCATCTGAATTCAATACCTGAAACCTACATGGTAGAAGGAAAGAACTCACTCCTACGAACACACGTAGGCACACACACAAACAAATAACAAATGTTTTAAAAAAAAATCCAGGAAACGTTGCCTGCATAGCCAGCTTAAGAGATCACGCTTTCATTTTCTCTGGGGAGCCCTCTCCAAGGGTCCCAGCCCACACTCAGGCCCGTCTCTCTGCCCAGTATCAGCTTCTGTTGCTACAGCCTCTTCACATTTATGAGAGCTGAGGGTTCTCTAGAGAATTCTTAGGGTAAGGAATCTCAGAGGACAAGAACTCCCTTTTGCCTGCTCATAAGCCTCGGGCCTTTCCCCTCCTCTAAACTTCACTCCTGTGCCCCTCTCCAGGCTACTCTTTGTGAGGACAGATGGACCAAGTGAGTCCACCTGTGGTCAGTGTTCCCCCAGTAGGATGTTCTTTTGTCCCCACCAAGGTCATGGGAGACATGAACCTGGACTTGGACCTGGCTGAGCATGTCGCCTGTAAGTTTGATGACAGCTGAGGTGAATGGTCTTTGCCCGTACCTGTACACATCTGGACAGGGCAGGAACCCCTAGGCTTAGGAAGGAGATCGAGCAGATTGCCAGTTGTTTGCTGACTCCAGCTGAGCCCAGGGATCCCAAAGGTTGGTGGGTGAGTTGGCCAAACCTACTTGGACTATTGCCCCTAACTTCTGCTCCTTGGATTGTACACCCCTTAGACCTGAAGCAGGAGATGGTCCAGTGTCGGGGCATGGTCCCTGTAGAGCCACACCGGCATCTGTCTTTCTGCCTTCAGCTTAGGGCCCTTCTAAACCAGGAAGTTCTCTGCATATATGTCAACTTTCCTACAGAGAACTATGGGGCCCTAGGGGCTCCATTCCACCACACATGAGGTACAGGGCTTGTCACTTGGTATCATAAGAGCCGATAGCCATAGTGATTGGTGGATTTGGAAGAGATAACAAAAACAAAAGAGGGCAAGTACCTTTCTCAGAGGGTTGTGCGTAAGACTTAGCTAGCTGATCTTCATAAAGTGCTTAGAACAACGGACTGACAAACAGAAAACTCAGAGGCATGTGTTGAATAGATATGAGCAAACAATAGACCTGTGTGCACACCCACAGGGTGCACATGTGCATGCACACACATGCATATATAGCTGTGCTCCCCTCAGTCATGTGCGGATCCACAGCTTCGGGTACACGTGAACCTGAGCACACACAATCCTACGGACCGACTCAGACGCCCATAAACCCTTATGCCGACGAACGGTCAGGCACACACTCAGGATACTGTACCCATCAGCCAGTCTAGCACATGCACATATATGTGTACACTGAGGGAAGTCACTGAGGGAAGTTCAACAAATAGCTCTCTTCCCCGTGTCTCCAGAACAGCGAGCTCAGGTCCTCCGAACTTGTTTCCCTGTGGACAAGTTCCCTTCTGGGGCAGTCTTTAGCTTTGGTTGTCCTTTGCTGGACTAGAATTGAGGGTATGGGAACAGGAGGAGGACATCAAACAGCAAGGGTGTCCGGCAAATGTTTCTCTCATGCTCTCAGGTCACAGATGGGCAACTGAGGTGTGGAGAAAGACAGTCCAAGGTCACACAAGCTGCAGGCTGAGCTGGAGGAGTCCCAGACCTCCTGTATCTTCAAATACGAGACTCTGTCCTGTGAAGGAAGCTACTTGCTCTGTCTCTCTAGACCTTGGTCAGGACTGGGGTACGGGGACAACAAGACCTTAAAGTCAGTCACAGAAGCTGATTCAGGGATAGGCTCGGCACTTGGGATGGGACCACTAAGGGAATGAGAGGGCAGAAAAATCTCCCTTCTCTGAGAAATGGCTCCCAGACCCTTGCCCAAGATGAGGTCATGGTCCAGCTCCCTATTTGTCTGCTGTCCTGAGTCTCACCCTGCTGGGGTCCAGAGCTCTCATCCTAACCCCTTTCTTTGTCTAGCCATGTCTACTATTCTGTCTCTTGGAGTCCACTCTCAGACCACGCACAATACCCCGCCAAAGATCAGCACACTCGTAAGAATGTCCCACAGCACATATCTTCTGCAAGGTGTACTATGAGATTAGTGTCTTTCAGGAGGACCTCCGTACCACACCCACCTCTCTGGGCAAACCGACTTCCACTTTGGGTAAAGCGGTCCCATTCGTGCATACATCTGCGCATCTGTAGGATCTTGAGAATTGGAGAGGGCCCTAAATCCTACCCTCAGTCTAAGTGATTTCTGACTTCTTGCACACAGCTTTGAGCACCGGGTGCAAACAAAACTTTTGAAAACCGAGGCCCCCTCAGTGCAGTCTGTGAGACTCCACACCCAGAACTCCCTGAATCGCACTGTTACCACTGAAAAAGATACATACGACCAGAGCCATATGCTCACAGAAGCATGGTGTAGGGGAACTCCAACCACAGGTTTCCAGAGCCAGGACCCCAAGTCAAGTCTTCAGAAGTGGGGAAACTTCAGGCATCTGGGACCTACGGTAAGACACCCCAAAGAGAGCAGGCACCAGGGTTCCTGGTTCATGGCGGGGGGTGGGGGGGCGGAGGTCCCATCCCAAAGTTCAGACTATTAGGAGAACCCAAGAATTTGCGCCTACACTCGTCCCAGGAACCCTAAAGCAACTCCAGGAGTCCTGTGTTGGAGTGTGGACCGAGAGAGACTTACCAGCGCATAAGCAGAGCTGAGCACAGGGCAGCAGAGTAGGAGCGCCAGGCTGGGTGCGATCCGGGCGGCCCCCATCGCCACCGCCTAGGGCCGCGTCCCTCGGGGCAGCCGCCGCCGGCCCTGGTGATGGTTGGAGGGTGCAGAGCTGCGTCAGGCCGGGCCGCCCCGCCCACGCCCCGGCCTAGGGGACCCCGGCGTCCGGGCGGCCCGAGGCCCCGGAGCCCGACGCGGGGCCCATTCGCCGAGGGCGAGCAAGAGAACGAACCGGCGCAAAGGAGAGAGGGAGGGCGGAGGGAGGGAGGCAGCCTGAGGCCGGGCGGGCGGCGGGCGGGCGCCGAGCGCTGCTGAGCGGCCTGTCTGCCTCGGAGCGGAGAAATCACATCCATATGGCTGGGCCCCCCGCCCCCGGCCCGCCCCCCGCTCCCCTCCCGCGCCGCCTTTTCTTTCTTTCTTTCTCTCTGTCTTTCCCCCCCCCCCTTCTTTGGGGGAACTGGGAGCCGTGGCTTCGCTCCACGCCCAGTGGGGGAAGGGCGGGGGAGGGGTCGGGGTCGCGGTCTGCGGGGGGCGACCAGGCTGTTATTTTTAGCTCCGCGGCAGTGGGCAACAGGGGAGTCGGGGCGGGGCAGGGGGCGCGTTTTGAGTTGCGCGGGGCGTGCAACTAGGGGATGCCATCCTGACTTTTGCAACGACACTGAACCCTTCGGCGTTCCTACCGCCAGCTCCGGGCTCTCCCGCGGCATCGTGGCCCGGCTCCCAGGCTCAGTCTGGACCCCCGTGCCCTTGGTGGTCACCCCCTGCACCCCCTTTCCCATCCTCCGAACCCGCGCCGCGTGCGCCCGAGCCGCACGGGAGCTGCTTCTGCTGCCCCGACGCTGAGGCTGCCTGTCTGCTTGTCAGTCGGTCCTTAGCTACCGTCCATCCCCCCACCCTCCCCGCGCTCCCCGGCTTTGGCCTCCACTATTCCAAAGCCCCAAGCTCGGTTTCGGTCACTCCCTCGCTCCCCCCTCCCCTCCTCTACGAAAACATTTGCAAGTTTCCAAAAAAGCCACCGAACTGAGCGGCAGCGGGGCTGGCGACTCCACAGGGCTCCGAGGAGGCGCCGCAGACTGACACGGAGACGGAGCAGCCGGGCCCGCCCTGGCCGGGCCCCGAGTCCCTCCTGCCCCACTCCGGCCTCCCGCGCCCCGCGCTCCCGACCCTCCCACCCCCCAAGCCCCGACTTACTCCGAGCTCGCCGCCGCGGCCCCCGCCTTGCCATGAATGTCGGGGCCCCCCCGACAGCCTCCCCAAGCCAGCGCCCCGTCCGCAGCCCCGGGGGGACTTCATGGAGCTCTCGGGATCCCCCCCTGGCCTGCCTGGCCTCCAGAGCCCCCCGCCCGGCCGCTGCTCCGAGCCGCCGCCCGCCTCGCGCGTCCCTCGCCTCGGCGTCTGCCGCTCCCCTCCCCCCCCGGCCCGGAGCCCCCTCCCCCCCCCCGCGCCCTCCCCGGGCCTCCTCCGCCCCTGCCCCCGCCACTGCCTCCCAGGCGGGTGTGTGGAGGACAGAGCCGAGCCCGCTGCCCCCCACCCCGGGACATCTCTCTAGAGACCCTGCCCCGGGTCTTTCAGTAGAAGGATGAGCGTTGCGGGGACGCAGTCTAGGGAGCTCTGACATCGGGACCTGAGAACCGTGGCTGGGACGCTGTCCCGCTTTGGCTTTATTCTTTCCTTTGGAAAAGCACAGACCACCCACCACCCCCGATCTTCCGGCCCTGGATAATGAGAGGACGGCGACAGGAGAGGAGCCACTGGGGAGGCCGCCTAGTACTTCCCGCGCCTCGAGCCGCGGGCTCTGTCCGTGCATTCGTGGGGTTCTGTTCTGGCTATGTGGGGACCCTGGGGAAGCTGCTCCGCCTCCAGCTAGAGCCAGGCTACGCAGCCAACGCCCTCGAGTCCTGCCCCGCCCTAGACTGGTCCTTCATCCTCTGTCCCATCCCTAGTCCCGGGGTCTAGCGGACCGAGACTCGCGTGGTGCTCCTCCTGCCTTGGTCTAGACCTTCGCTGGATTTCCTGTTTAGAGGGGCTTCTTTTTTAATCCGGGTATTTAAAAATATCTCGTCCTATTCAGCTGCTTGTCAGGCATCTCCAGTTCTTCGATCTAGCCCCAATTTGGGCAATTTGAGCCTAGGACCCCCACTCTTGTACTTCACCTCACTCCGTTGTTTCCCCCCAAATGTTGATGGCTATCCTGAGACCCTTGACTAGGGGAAGGTGAGAGACATGGGAGCTAGTAATGGGAATGGAGTTTATGTACTCCACGCTGGACATCAGAGTTCTAGACTTTGAACTCCAAGTCTACCATCTCCTTGAGTACCATGTGGGGAGCATCAGGCAGCAGAGGAAGTAGGGAGTGCTTAAGCAGAGGGCTAACAGAAGGCCTGTTGAAGGAAGACATTTTAAGCGTGGTGACCTGAAAATACCACCAGGTTAAATGGTGTCCTTGCTTGCTTACTTACCGATTGTGTGTCCTGCCCACTAGGACTCTCCCGGTATCCTGGTCTCAGTCTTCTCATCTGCAAAATTGGGGGAATGTCCAGATGACATCACAGACTCAAAGGGTCTTTGAGGGCTTGTGCAAACCCATGCGTTCTCCATAAACATTTTATGCAAATGAGCTCAGCACCCCCCCATCTCCTGCTCTCCACCTCAAGGATGGCCCCACACCTCAGTGACAGTGGGTCCTTCAGGTCTCCATTGTCTTCCTCAAACATTTCTTCTGCCACGCCCCTCTTCTGTGCCCACTGATCTTGAGGTTCTTGCCCTGGTGTTCAAAGACTGCGGCTTCCTTCAGAATGGCTGTCCCAAGCAGATCCTGTCTGCTAGACTTTTGGCCTGCTCACATTTACTCCTCTGTCTGGTTTTTGGTGTTTCCTTGTCAAGATCCCACTGTACACTCCTTTTTACTTGTGTCCTCACGTCTTCCCTTGGTAGTGCCTGATGTGAGTTCAGGTCTGTCTTATATAGTTCCCATGTTCTTTGAGAAAGGAAGGCATCTGCCCCCCACCTGCCCCCAATATGCTCAAGTATGGAAGATCCACACTGCCAGGCTCTGATTTGTGTTTCTAAGTGACCCAAATTTCATGTGATGGCGACCACTGTCCTTTTCCTTGGTGATGAGAGAAGAACTCAGTCAAAATGGAGAACCATCTAAGAGCTGATAGGGCAGAGTTCTTCGTTCTGACAATAGAAAGCTCTTGACTTGAAAACAAAGTAATATCTTTGCACTTGGGCTGCACGTTTGTGGCACACACCCTTTGTCCTGACACTTGGGAGGCAGAAGCAGACAGATCTGGGAGTTCCTGATCTATAGAGCAAGTTACACACCAGAGCTACTTAGTGAGATCTTCTCTCAAAAAGCAAAGCAAAACAGAACAACAGAAGAAAGAAAAGATTTGTCCTTGGGTGGCCCAGGGTGGGCAGTGCTATCAATTACTAGACTGGCATGGGGTCTCTGGGTCCCTTAGGGGAATTTCCTTAGCTGCAACTCCTGTACCTCACTCCAGAGTTCCCTAATAGACTTTCCACACTGTGATCACCTAACTCACCCCCAGGCCTCTGGTTAAATTGCCACCATGGGGAGAGGATGGGATCACACATTAACTAGTAGCACACATTAGGGTCGGGAAGATCCGGTCTTACCCTTTGACTGGCAGGCCCTATGGAGGGTCAGTGGGTCTGTGTTTTTCTCTTTGATCCCAGCCTGGGCTCAGCAGGAAGAGATAAGGTGACCATTGGAACTCAGAACCAAAGCAGTGGCTGAACTCTGGCTCCACCTCTGCTGGTGTGGCAGCCATCTCTGCTGCTGTCACTCTGAGGAGGGCTCTAGCCAAGGTACACAGACCCTAGGACCACTTTGGTCATCAGACTTGAATAGTTCTTCCAGCTCTGTACTCTGGCCTTACTCATTCAGAAAGCCCCTTGTCACCTGCCTGGAGGCTCTGTGGAACCACTAGCCCGCATCAGCTTCCAAGAAACAACCCCCTTCCCCAGAACTTCATCCTCAATTTAGCCCCAAAGTCACTTGCAAGCTAAGAATAGCTCTAGTCCCAAACTGCTCTGCCCTCACAATGAACCTGACCCTAGGCTAAGCCTTTATCCCAGTCTGATTTACAACTGGTTGGCTGAACCCTGACCTCAGGCTGAGACTCCTCCCAGGTTTCAAATCCCAGACGTTTCTCTAGTTACAGGTCCCTCTGGAAACTTTTTGAGTCAAGGGGCCAGTATAGGATAGGGTGGCCAGACCATAAGTGAAGCAAGGTGCCATTTTTACAGCCATTTCGGCTGCTCATAAACACTCCCATACCCAGCTGAGTCACTGACGGCTCCCATAGCAGCTGGCTGGGCAGCCCCCCTTCTCTGCAGCAGGGTCTGGCTTTCTCACCTCCAGGAAGGTAAAGGGAGGGAGGATGGGGCCCAGGAGGACAGGAGGCTTTATTTCAGTCAGGATACACTCCAAAGGCATCTGGAGGTATAGACTTCCTCTGGCTGATGTCATGGTCACAGGTGTCTTGATGTCATGACACTAGGTCCACAGACATGGGGCCTTGAAGGCATACCTTGTCTGCCCAGCACACAGCACAGACACACAAAGGCTTACTACGGGGCCATCCAGCTCACAGCACAAACACACAAAGGCTTACTACAGGGCCATCACAACCTTGATTCTTTCTCCCAGATGGATTCAGGCCTCCTAACCAGGCTCCCTGAGTCCAACTTACCTGGGAATCCACAGGCCTTTCAAATGGGGCCTCAGGTTAAGGAGCAGACTCAGGTTGGCCATGGAGAGGCCATGGAACTCCAGAGAAGTGTCTCCAGTTCAGGCCTGAGCAAGGACACTGTTGGTGGGGACAGGAAACGGTCCAAGTCCCAGCTCTGGCTTGAAAAGAAAAATTAATTATTTTTTACCAAGCCCTGTAATGGCTCAGGACTTTGTCCCTGACCCCAAGCCTGCCAGTGTTCTGAAGTCCTGAGCTAGGACCTCCCCTCAACGCTCATGGGTTTGCCTTCCAGGCACCGGGCCAGCTCAGCCTCCAGTGAGCCTCTGCCTCAGTTGACGTCCCTTAGCCTTCCAAGCCTTGCTAAGACTAATTCCCCTTTTATCTATCGCTGTCTCTGTCTAATCCTTCTGGCCCTTTTCTATACCTCAGAAATCCCTGGCTGCCACCAGCTATGAACATAACATCCATAAGTGATTTTATTCAAGGTCTAAGCACCTTGAGAAAGAAAATGGGGCCATGGGCCGGTTCATGTTCACATCCCAGGGAGAAAACTTGACATCCAAGCTGGAGATCCAGCTCAGTGGAAGAGTGCTTGTTAGCATGAGGACGGTCTGGGCTATACAGTGAGACCCTGCCTCAAATATAACTAGAGACTGGAGAGATAGCTCAGCAGTTACATGCACTGGTACAGGGTTCAGTTCCCAGTACCCACATCAGGTGGTTTGCAACTACCTATAGTTCCAGGCAATCAAAGCCCTCTGACCTCTGCAGGCAGCTCCACGCATGTGGTGCCCATAAACTCATGAAGGCACACACATGCACACAAGTCCATATAAACAGAGACTAGAACTAGGGGTGTAGCACAGTTGGTAGAGCACCTGACTCCCATGGATGTAACTCACAGAACCGTTTAAACTGGACCTGGCAGGGTATGACTGAAATCCCAGAAGGGGGGAGTTGGGGGCAGGAAAATCAGAAATTCAAGTTCATTCTTGGCTACACAGTGAGACTGATGCCAGAATGGGTGGGCTACCTTCGACTCTGTCTCAAAAGACCAAAGTGGATTTTTTGGTTTTTTTTGTTTGTTTGTTTTGTTTTTGGCTCAGCAGGTAAAGGCATTTGTCATTGACAAACCTAATAACTTGAGTTTGACCCCTGAGGCTCACATAGTGGGAGGAGAGCATTAACTTCTGCAAGTTGTTCCCTGATCTCCATACATGTGCCATGTGTGTGTGCATCTGTGCACACACATACACACACACACACACACACACACACACACGGGGGAGGAGGAGGAAGAGGGAGAGAGGGTACACGTAAGTGAAAATAAAGAAGAAACAAAAACCAACCAATCAAACAAAACAACCCAAACAAACAAACAAAAAATTCCTGAGGTCTCAGCTAAGAGAGATGTAGGAACTCTTTCAGTCCAATCTTCTCTTCACCCCTGCAGCTCACAGCCCCCCTAGCTGACTCCTTGCCCACTGGAATGTGGCTCCTGGTATGAAGGCAGCCAGCAAGCCCTCTCCATCTGGCTACACACTCCTCTACCTCCCAGACTCAGAGTCTACTTGTGCACAGTGACAGGGGCCTATACACAGGCTGACCCTTCATTGTGAGTCTGTAGAACTGGCTGTGACAGAATCCAGAGTGGATGCTGAGGGCGAAGATGTAAACACGTAGGAACACAGAGACCATGCAAGATCCTAGAAACCTCACCCCAGGGTCCCCAGGACCCAGTGACCTGGGCTGGAGACTTCCCTTCTGCCTGAGCCCAGTCTGAGCTGGTTTATGTCTGGAAGCCCTGGCTGGGTCTGAGGAGGTATAATGATTCACATAGCAGCTGCCGCTCAGCACATTCCAACCTCAGCCTCCAGTGCCCAGCACGTGAGGTGGCTGCTTCAAACCACCCTTCTGTCACCAGGGCATATTCCTAGAACCCTTGACTCCAGGAGTCACCTCTCCTTAGACCTCCTGGGCTCTTGCTGGTGGGTACTATACACTTGATCTCAATGTCTTTTGTTCTGTTTTTCTTTTTTTTTTTTTTTTTTTTTTTTTTTTTTTTTTTTTTTTTTTTTGTGATGCAGGATATTATAGCTGAGGATTTGATATGTAGCCTGGACTACCATGGAATCCTGATCTTCTTGCCTTGGCTCTCTGGGTGCTGATATTATATATGTGTGAGCACCACCCTATCAACCATTCTGCTTGAGAGGCTGAATTTGAACTCCCAGTCTTCCTGCATCAGCCTCCCAAGTGCTATGGTTATAGGCAAGTACCACCTCATCCAGCTTCCCGATGTACTACTTTGGCTCACAAACTAAAAAGGAATGGAAGAAGCTTGTTAATACTTGGTCTCCAGGTGGGGGAACCTGAGACCTGAGAACAAAGTAGATTGTCCAGGGCACATAGCAAAACCATGACAAACAGCACAAACAGTTCTAATAGGCATCCTGTCCCCAAACTGAGGTGTTCTGGGATATGCTACTCAAGAACTATTCAAGGGCATATGGGTCATTCTGTATCCAGGGTCACAGGGGTACTGGATTTCATTTGTATAGGTCAGTGGTCTGTTATAGCCAAAGGAGGAAGGGCTCCCCTGTTTTCTGTTAAACCCCTGCTACCCTGTTGTCTGACTCAGGAATCTCTCCCTTCTCCTGATATTCTTTGCTTTGCATGAGGCAGGAGACTGGGGTGTGTTTTGCTTGATCCATGTGACCCTGAGCTGGACCCCCTACTCATGGCCTCAGTTTCCAATCTACCATTAACTGATGAAAGGTTTGAGAGTCAGTGTGACCAGGGATTCATTTTGGATGCAGGCAGAGCTTTGCATCTGAAAATCTGGAATTCAGGTCAGTCTGTGTTCCTCCAGTGGGCCCCAGTCTAAGGCTGAGAGGGGTGATTCTGGCCCTTAGCCTGGGGACAGGAAATCATATTTTGGTCCTGGGTCCTGGGTAAGTAGGCAGGGGGAGAATGGCAGCTCAGACCCAACTGTGTTTACTTGGGCTGGGCCCCCTCAGAGCTCAACAGGCTCCCATTCATTGGGAGCCCCATAAACCCTTTGGGGCTCCCTGAGGTTCAGAATGCCTGAATGCCAAGTGTGGCTGCCTCCCCCAGACCCGCTAGGGCCCAGCAGGCATACAAGAATATGTGAGAGGCAGGACTGAAGACAGCGAGTAGAGGCTTGGCCAGGCCTCCGTCTCTATGGTCTTTGCATGGGGTAGTAGTTCCTACCCCAGTCCTATGAAAGGGCAGTTGGGAAGATCCAGTGACGTAATGGAGACTCACTATTCTCTCAGCATCTGTGGGGCCTAAGTAACTGTTTAACCTTAGATTGGGTCCCTGAGGACGGCCTTTAAGGCAAGCCTGAGATGGGAGTGTCCTTGACCACTGACCTTCTTATTGAGTCTCTTGTATCCTGTTTTGTGTTGGTGACAAATTACATCCCTTATCACCCTGAACAGGGAGTCTTCCTGTCCCCAGACCCTTTCTGTTCCTCAACTGCCCAGCAAAAGGACATTGGTTTTTGTGTGTGTGTGTGTGTGTGTGTGTGTGTTTTGTTTTTGTTTGTTTTGTTTTTTATTTCTTTTTTGTTTTTGTTTTTTTTGTTTTGTTTTTAAATATATAGAGGCAGATTCATTGGGATGCAACCATGGAAGGATGATGCCCTGGGATCTGTTTACCTCCTTTAGACTCCCCTTCCTGTCATCTCTAGTCCCCCAGTTGCACTTTATTTGGACTGGTTAAGGTCCCTCTGAATGGAAAGGTGCAGAAGCAGCGTTTGATAGAGTTAGGGATGACAGGACTACAGACTGCCTGGCTCGCTTGTGACTTTAAAATAACCCCTTCCCCCTTGGTCTGAAGGGCTCCTAGCTGTTGATCGGAATGAGAGTGAGCACTGTCCAAAACCCCCTTAGCCCTGTGTATACTTCTCTGCTGCTAAGCTCCCAGCTTGCTCCGTGTGTGTGTGTGTGTGTGTGTGTGTGTGTGTGTGTGTGTGTGTAAGAGAGGAAGGAGAAACCTCACACCCAGATCTCCTTTCAACAGTGCCCCCACATGCCCCTGGCAACATATCCAGCCACTGGGGACCCTGCTCAGGGGATAGAGGGGTCTTGCTTCCTAGACGCCTTCCAGGTGGGGTGTGACTTCCCGCTCCAATGGTTGTAAAATGCCCAGAAGCTTGGTAGGTCCCTAGTGTGTGTGTGGGTATGTGTGTGGGGAGGGGGAGGGTATGTGTGAGGGGGTGGGGGGGGGGGTCTGTGCCTTGGAATACCCTCCTCCCGGGCGTATTTGACACGTGTTTCCGCCTCTCCCGGCATGGGCTCCCGCAGTTGCTATTTATAACCTTTAAGAGCTCCTGCCGACTGCAAAGTTTTCTTAAACTCAAAATATCACTGAGGTCCTGGGCACGCGTTCCAGAGGCCTCAGGGCACTGTGGTTTGAAGGGAGGAGGGGGCCAAGGAAGGAGGAGGTATGAACTCAGACCCTGGGTCCTTGCTGGAGACTGGGACTGGGACCTCGGTGAGGACCCTAGTCTTGATTCTCTCGCCTGCCTTTGGCCTGAGATATCCTTTATGTGTGTGGTCCTGGGCTATGCTGGCCCATGTGAGATCTCCTGGGCCCTCTCTGGAACTGCTTCTTGTCATCCTCAATGCCTCAGTGGACACTGCCTGGGGTAAGGGCATTAGCTTGGCACATCGTTGGGTGGGATCAGGAGCACATCTTCATGGCTGGATCAGAGATGTGTCTGCCTGGCTTCCCAGCCACAGAGCCAGCGGAAGGCACCACAGACACTGGCTGAACTATCTAGAGAGAAGAAGGGTTTTGAGAAAGTTTATAAAAGTGTGTGTGTGTGTGTGTGTGTGTGTGTGTGTGTGTGTGTGTATAGAAGCTAAAGGTGTAGGGGGTATCAGAGACACCAGGAGAGTAGCTAATCATGGCTCAGATACCATCCTGAAACTAAAGCTGGAGGAGACATCAGGAGCAGGACCGTGTTCAGCCAAGGCAAGATACTACTGGAAGGCACACATGCAGCTTCCGCCTGCCCTGGTAAGGCTGTTTTCCTGAGGTCCCTCAGCCTCAGTGTAGATGAAGAGCCCATTTCCGGCTCATTCATGCACCCTGGTTGGAGGCCTCCTCACCCTTGTCCACTCGTTGTCTTCCTTCCCTGGCTTCTGTGCCAGAACTGGAGACACAGAAGCAGGGGTCTAGAGCTCTGACCTCAGGGCCATTCTTGCAAGCAATACTCTTGCTTGATCCCCAGAAGTCATTCCCAGCCCAATGAGCAGAACTGGTCCTAAGATGACTCCTTTTTAATCTTCGAGGTCAAACATAGCCACGGAGGGTTCCTAGGAATAGAGCGGGGCAGGGAAGTGTGCTGGACTGGGTTCAAACTCTAGGCTCCCTAATGTATCCATGAGCCCTGAGCCTCTGCCTTGCACTGTTGACTGTCTTATCCTTCCAATGTCTTCTCTCAGAAAGCTTCCAGCATTTACAGCCCAGCCCCAGCAAGCGAGATCTACATACAACTCCTGGTTCTTAGCTAAGGATTTTCTTTTGTTGTACTAGAGGTGAGACCAAATTTTCTAGGGTAAAGCATACTCCTGCCTAGCTGCAGTCTCAGCCTCAGCCCCAGGGAAGGCTCATCTCCCTGGCCTCAAGGACAGTGTAGATGCTGGCTGGAGTGTTGGATTCCCAGCACTCTGTCTGGCTCATCTCTTCATCCTCCAGTTGTTCTGCGGAGGGACCTCCCCTCTGAACCTCACTTTCTTCAAGAGAAGGAGGCAGATCTCGAGATCTCAGAAAATTCCTCTCCTTCAGGTCAAGTCTCTGACTTAAGAAGTGCTCCTCCAGGAAGACATTGACTCCTCCAGATGGCAGGCCCTCAGAAGACCAAGGGTCAGCCCATGGGGCAAGCTGTGAAAATGGAAGCCCATAGTCTGGAGGCCTTCAGATTGGAAGAGAAGTCCCACACTAGTCCTAGCCCAGCTATCCTTGAGATGGACGACTGGGGTGGAGAGTTGCATGCTTTCCTTCTGAACCTGAGAGTCAGGAATAGGATCCTGGAGGTGACAGAGACTAGCAGTCATGCTAATCTCTCTCTCTCTCTCTCTCTCTCTCTCTCTCTCTCTCTCTCTCTCCATATATATGTCTCTGTGTGTGTCTCTGTGTGTGCATGTATCTGTGTATTACTACACATACATGAACGTAGGTTCCTTTGGTAACCAGAAGAGGATATCAGATTCCCCTTAGTTGCAGTTGTAGGTGGTTGTCTGCAGTATGTGGGTGCTGGGGACCCAACTCTAGTCCTCTACAAAAGCAGCAAGTACTTTTAAGCACTGATCCATCTCAGCCCTTCTGTGTTTTGCTGAGCTGAATCTACAATGACTACAGGCTGGGAGAAGAGTGTGATCACCCTAATTGGGCATAGCTTTTGGAGGGGATCTCAAGCTAAGTAGAATCCCCTGCTACACCCCACCACAAGCTCTTCTGCTTATCAGACAAGACCAGGATTCCTGAAAACAAGACACTATTCAGGGGTGGGAGCTGGTCATTGTCCAGAGTTGTTTGAGGAACACCCATCCCTTCTGTCCCTCCCAGCTTATCTGCAGCCTGGGCTAGGCCCTTTGTTCCAAACCATTGTCCCCTTGTTGACAGAACTCTAAGCTCCAGCTCTCTGTTCCTCACTAAAATCCAGATGGGGCAAAGGTTAACAAAGTGGGGAAAAAGAGAGGATTCAGGATCAGGCTGCCTCAGAAGTGCAGCTGATGACTCCCTCCCCATCCCCACGTTACAAAAAAATGACTGCTGAACACTCTCAGGGGAAGGGAATCCATGAGGGAGCCAGCAGCCCAGCCCCTGCACTGAAGTCAGGCCCAGCACCAAATCTGCTTTGATGAGGGTGATGCTGTCCCACTGTTTCCTAATGTCCCATTGCCTCCAAATACTTGAGCAGCTAGTTAACCAAGCTATTGTTCTGAGAGATGACTGGAAAACTTCTTGGGGCTCCCTGCAACAGAGGGCTGAGCTGTGTGTCTTGTTCTGCCCCTTCTTATTTTCTCCACTCCAGGTCATGCACTTGGGGGTCCTGAGCTGGTCGTATGGCTCACTCCCTGGTCTCAGGCATCTGAGAGTCTCTGAGTCTGCTCCAAGCTCCCAGTAGCCTCAAAGCCATTGCAACAGCAACTTGCCTGTTGTCCCTCCCCCAACCATCCCTCTTTCCCTTTTGCCCTCCCTGTGCTTGTCCTAGGGTCCACAGTATGGGAAACAAATGGGTCGGGAACCTTCCACAGAGTCCTTTCCCATGAGAGGCAAGTGCTGACCCCATCCTTATCTGGCCTAGATATGCCAAAAACAACACAGATGCTGAGGCTCCAAAGGCCTGAACTTGGGGGTGCTGACCTCCCCAGTCCAGCTGCTGTCTCAGGCCTCTGTTTCCCTTTCTGTGAACAGACTTCCATGCAAGGTTCCAAAGTGCTGCAATGGTGGAGTGTGGGAGAGGAGGCACTGGAAAGGTTGTGAACACCTACACACACACACACACACACACACACACAGAGAGAGAGAGAGAGAGAGAGAGAGAGAGAGAGAGAGAGAGAGAGAGAGAGCGCGGGGGGGGGGGTCTAGGGGTGTCTCAGAAGCACCAGAGCACACTAAATAGAACACTCTGGTTTCTGTGGCCTTCTGCTGCCTCCTTCTTCTTCCTTTGTACAACCAGAGTTGATTCCATATGTGTGAGCTCAAAGGGTGGGGCACCTGGTGTGTGCCAAAGCTTGTAGATATGTGTACAAAAGCTCATGTGTGCATAGGTGTATGGTTATGCCTGCTAACACCTCTATCTAGTGTGAGAGTCTTAGTATAAAGATACATATACAGGAATATCCAAGAAAGTACCTGGGGACTAAGGTTCCTGAGTAAGTATATATGGTATGTACACGTGTGCACGCATGTGCATGCACGCGCTCACACACACACACACACACACAAACACAAGTTTGTGTTGGTTCCTGTTGACTCCAGTGTTAGTATAATGGAACTGGAACTGGTGACAGTTGCCCCAATACAGGATGAGCCTGGAGGCATGCACATAACAGCCTCTAAGTTCAGTTCTGAGCTACTGAGGCAAATTCATTCCACAAAGGTGGGGGAGGGGGTGTTGAAGGCTACTTGGTATCAGGTTAGCTGACTGTGTGCATGCATGCATGTATGTAAGCATGTGTGTGTGTGTGTGTGTGTGTGTGTGTCTGTCTGTCTGTCTGTCTGTCTGTCTGTGTCTGAGCCTGTGTCTGCATTTTCAGCCTAACCACACAGGGCGGGTGGGTAGATATATAAATAGTTACTAAGGCAGGTACCAGAATCAACCCTAACTATTCCTGGCTGGGGGCTTGGGCCATTTTTAATGCAGCATCCACACCCTGCACCACAGAGGGTTTTTGTGTGGCCACTGGAGACAGAGACACAGCTGGTGCTGGGTGGGGCAGAGAGGGGACAGCTCTAGGTCTGGTGGGGCCACCACAGCTAGGAGAGGCTTGTAAGGGGACAGGAAGGCTCTTCCAACCCATACTGCCTTCTCTTTCTGTCTCTCTTGGCATTTGTTTTTTTGAGGCAGGGTCTCATTTAGCCCATGCTGGCCACAGCTCACTAGATGGTTAAAGATGATCTTGAGTTCTTAATGCCCCTGCCTCACCTCCAGGGTACAGGGATTACAGGTGTAGGCCACCACACTTAGCTTAAAATTTAAAATTTTTAAAAGTTGTTTGTGTGTTATAGATGTTTTGCTTGCATGTGTGTGTCTGTGTACTTCCCACACGTGGTACCTGGTGCCCTTGGGGACAGAAGAAGGCGTTGAATCCCATGGAACAGGAGTTATAAATGACGGTTCTGAGCCACCACACGTAGGTGGTGGGAAACAGACCCGGGTCCTCTGGAAGAACAGCCAGTGCGCCTAACTGCTGAGCAGTCTCTCCAGCCTCGAGATGCTTGTTTCAAAAGCATTGTCACTGTTGCTTTATCTCCCCTTCTTGCATTGGACACCAAACTCTTCTGCTTGGCCCCTGCCCTGCCTCCTTCCTCATCCCTCTGCCCACTGTGCATGCTGGTCCTTTCTACCTCATCTCCACTCTGTCTGCCCTGGCTGCTTGAGGTTAAGAGGTGAGAATAGAGCCTCCTCGTCTTTGGAGCTGGGTTCAGGGATGACAAGCTGAGTGTGTCCCTATGTCCGTGTGACAGCGTATCTAGCCTACCTTGTCCCTGTCCACTTCAGCAAGCTCTTGTTTCTGCATCTGCCCCCCCCCCCAAACCCTCCTGTCTGGTTCTTGATTTCTGCCATAGTCAAGAGTCCTGTGTGCAATTTCTCATGATGGCCCCAGGGAACTGCTTACCCCTGTCTTGCCTGAGACAGTTGATCCATCCAGTCAAACAACCAGTCAATTCAGACTCCTCGTATGACTGACATTTTTTCCCCCTCTGCTAAATTTACTTGCATTTTGGACTGAATTGGGCATTCAACAGAGGTTGTGTCCACACGGCCCCACCCCACTCATGCCAACAGATGAACAGGCTCACAGACAAATATGTGCATAGGACTCACGTGTGGTCACAGCCTGGTGACACATATAAGCATACAAGATCACACACTTCCACACGGTCACACATGTGGGCCCATCCTCGAGTCCATAGTAACATACACATAAACCACAAAGACCAGGACGTCACACAGGTCCCCACCTCAGGCCAGTGCACACATTCACTCCTGATCTGGGGAAGACTTAGGGAAATAGAGGCAAGAGGAGGGAAGAATGTGCAGCCTTGGGTCCAGAGCTCGGCAGAGCCCCAGCACAGCCGTTTCAGGCAGCCACCAGCTGCTTCTCCAAGACCAGCTTGCACTGACATCTCTTTCTCCCTCCCTCATCCTTTCCAGGGGGTTTCTGGTCATCTCAGGCCACTGCTGAGTCCTTGCAAACCTCAAACATAGCAGCTCCCAGACCCTGATCCTAAAAGGGGACTCTTTTTCCCCTTCTTCCAAGGATCCTAAAAGAGGATTCTTCTACTACTTGTTTTTTTTTTTTTTCTTCCAAGGACAATAAATATTTGCTCTTTGGGAGACTGCTGGTGGGAGAGAACAGGGTTTGGCGAGATGGCAGGGAATGTTAAAGCAGTTCAGGGCGGTCACAGGCCTTGCTGGGAGAGGGGTAGGGCCCTGTCCGGAAGCTACACCAGCAGTCAGGCTGAGGGGACCAGCGCTCAGAGGTACCTCAAGGTCTTCAATCCCAACCCAGGCCATTTTCTCTACTACCTTAACCAGCATGTTGACACCTCATCTTCGGTGCAAAATGCCTCTCCCCCAAGTTTTGCTCCTTATGAACTTTTTTTTCCTCCTGCTCTACTCACCCCAAAACAACAACGACAATGAAGACAACAACAATGACAACAACAACAATAAAGATCGCAGGAGATTGGAGAGTTTAACTCAGGAGATTAACTCAGCAGTTAAGAGCACTCACTGGCTGCTCTTCCAGAGGACCTGGTGTTTGATTCCCAGCACCCAAACATGGTGGCTCACAATCATCTGTAACTGTGGTCTCTACGGATCCAATGCCCTCTTCTGTGGGCATCAGGCATGCATGTGGTACACAGACATACATTTAGGCAAAACACCCATATACCTAAAAATTAATTAAATAAAAATATTTGCACACGTGTGTGTGCACTGTTTCCATACGGAATGTGGGTGCATGCACCCCATGGTGCATGTGTGGAAGTCAGAGGACAACCTCTTGTGTTGGTCCTGGCCTTCCATCTTGTTTGAGGCAAGGTCTCTCATCACTTGTTTCTGTATACACTAGGCTGGCTGGTCCTCGGGCTTCCAGGCTGTCTCTATTGTCTGTCTTCCAATAGGGACACTGGGATCACTGCATCCAGACTTTCTGTGGAGTCTAGAGATTTGAACTCAGGTCCTCATGTCATATAGCAAATGCTTTACCCTCTGAGCCACCGTCCCAGTCCTCCACTCATCCTTGAACGCTCCCAACCCCTTCTTGTTCACTTAGACTGCATAGCCACAGCTTGTATTCCTACTTTTCTTGACCCAATAAAGGGGCCAGTATTTTCAGACACATCTTCAGTCTTCTTTCCTGGGTGAGCAGTGACAGGCAGGATAGAGGTCTTCTCAAGCTAGACTCATGAGACCAGTTCATCTCAAAACAGGGGTGTGCCCTCCTTCTATAATGGACCAAGCCTGAACATTACTGTCCCCACACTGTTCCCCATGAGGCCCTAGACCCTGGAGGCTCTGGCCTGCTACCTCCTCCTTCATGCTGAATTAGGCTCCCAAATATAGCGGCCATGGCCACAGCCGGCCAGGACACCACAGCCCCAAAGCGTCAGTCCTGGGCTAGGATCAGAGGGGCAGGAGCTGATTATAGGTCCCTGGGCCAAACCCAGGGCTTGCCTGCCAGCCCGCTGAGCCCTACCACCCCCACCCCTAGAACCACAAGGCTGGAGCATCTGGTCCCTGTCAGCACAGTGGGCAAAGGGAGGGGCCTGGGAGTTGTGTTTGGCCTGCCCGAGGACAGAGTTGTCTGTGTGTGGTGGTGAGGATGGGCCAGGACTCAGAGTAGACATTACCCTCAGAACCCACCACCATCTTGCCTTACCATTGTTCATGGGTTAGGTGGGGAAACTGAGGCCAGGAGGAATAGAGGCCAGATTGGCTCACAGGAGCACGGAGAGCCTTCTGCCTCCCTCTTAGACACTGTTTTCCATTTTCCAGGCCTGGTTCTGTGCCTTGGGAAGCAGGCCACATCCTGTTGGTGGCTGATCAGCCCTGCTGGGAAGTCCTCCTTGGAGTCAGACTCTCACCCAAGCCCATAGGATGGTACGGATATTCCTACTACATTCATTTGCTTTCTCAGTTCTTTTGACTACTGGTTGACACCTCTAGCCAGTAACTGGGCAGCCTTCAAGGGCCACAGATCCTCCATTCCTGCAACTGAGGCAGGACCCAGGGACCCCAGGAAGGGTCTGTGTTCATGAGGACTCAACATCACAGTCATGAGTTTATAACTCTGGTCACACACGTGTGCTGTGGTAAATGAGCTACAGCCTATGGACCTGCCCAGGGCCATGACAGGGTCCCCAGGACCTGCTGCACAGCAACATTTGACCTACTTCTAAGGCTCTGGGTCTGGCCCAGGCCGCGTTTTCGACTCCTCCGGGAAGTGTGGGCCTGCATCCCAGCCCAGAGGCTGCAAGCCAGGAGGGGCGGACCCGGGCAGGCCAGGATTGCCTGTGGAGCCTGCAGGGGGACAAGGACACGTGGGGAGCCTGACTCTCCTTCGCTGCCTCTGGCTCTTGGGCCCAAGGGACAGTCAATTCTCTTTCCCATGTGGCCACCATACTCTTCGCTACCCATATTGGCTTTGATAGCATGGGGGCATTCCTCTGCCCTCTAAACACTGGCAGGGAGATCTGCCAAGCACCCATCAGGGACTGCCAAGGGTTTACCCTCCCTGTTTTGTCCACTCTATTCAGCAGGCAGTGTCCACATGGAAAGCCATGGCCAGCCTGTCCTGAGGCTAGGGCTTGAATTTAAAATCCTGGATCTAGAATCCTGGATCTCAAATCTTGCTTTAGAATTCTTAGTTCTGGGATTTAGCATTTGGGTTTAAGGTCTAGGTTTGGCATTCCAGGTTTTAGAGTCTGGATTCAGGGTGTGAGTCCCAAGACCTGGGCCTGGGTCCTGGGTGTGGTAGTCTTTGGGGTCTGGGTTCGGACTTGGAACACTTGGTCTCTGGTTTGGGTTTAGGCTTCCAGGTTTCAGCTTTAGGGTGAGAAGTCCCTTCGGGTGTAGGTTAGGAATCCAGAGTTTGAGTTTGGGGACCAAAGGCTGGTGGTTCCCATCCCTTCTACGCCCCCTGCTGGTCAGTCATCACTGGTCAGCTTGTACCTGCACCGGTGCTGGGCAGCCTTACTTCTTCAGGCTGTGATAGGGGCCTCAATCAGTAGCTAGAGAGTGAGGAGCGGTGAGCAGCAGGCCTGAATTGAGTCTGAGTCGGGCCCTGGAAGAGGAAGAGCACAGGAAGTGGGTCTGAGGACTGTTGGCTCCATACCATCCTGGGGGAGGGAGCTCTGCAGGCGTTCAGGAAGCCCCTCCACCTTTCCCAACTCTAACTTTAGGGATGAGCTTAGGAGTTTTTTTCTTTTAGATTTATTTTTATTTATGTGTGTGTCTTCATGAGTGTGTGCCACATGTATGGTTACCCGTGGAGGACAAAAAGAAGAGTTCAGATCCTCTACAGCTGGGGTTTACAGGCAGATGTGATGTGAATTGGTGATAGGGATTAAACTGGGGGCCTCTGCAAGTGTTCTTAACTACCGACCCTCTGGCCATTTATTTATTTGTTTAGTTTTTTAAAAAGATGAGGTTTCTCTGTGTAGCCCTGGCTGTCCTGGAACTCTCTCTGTAGACCAGGCTGGCCTCAAACTCAGAGACCTATTTGCCTCTGTCTCCCGTGTGCTGGGATTAAAGGTATGCACCACCTCACCAGACCTTTAATTTAGAAAAATTCTTTATATATTGAATTACATAAGTAAGGTCTTGTATATCCCAGGCTGACTTCAAATTCACTTGTGTCCCACCTCTGACTCCTGGATGTTGTGATTTCAGGTATACCTTACTATACATATATCAGACATAGCTCTCTCTCTCTCTCTCTCTCTCTCTCTCTCTCTCTCTCTCTCTCTCTCTGTGTGTGTGTGTGTGTGTGTGTGTTAATACCCCTTGAGAGGTGGGTACATTCAGAAATTTGAGACACAGGTTCATCTAATATTTACTGAGGGCCTGCTGTGTACCAGGCTCTGGCAACAGATAACAGTGGAAGAAAGCTCCTGCTGTAACAGGTGTCACTCTGGAAGTGGGGGCCACACCTGAAAGACAGACAGTTGCTAAGGTGAACAGGGGCGGGGATTGGAGATACAGGAAGAGGGAGCAGAGGAGTCTTAAGGAAGCTTTTCAATGGGGTTGACATCTGAGATGAGGGTTTGGGGTGTTGGGAGGGAAAGTGAACTGAAGCTAACTGTTGCCAGAGTCCTAAACAGGGCCACCAGGGAGAGGAAACAGCCTGTTGTCAAGGAATTGAGGAGGGTCTAAAAAGAAGCCATTGTACCCCAGACTTTCCTGCCCAGATCCACAGGCTTCTCAGAAGCCAGGGCCTGGGGGAAAGGGAAGTACGGAGGCTGCCCTCCTCACCCCAGGACTTGGGCACCCTGGCTTGTAATTTTGTCAACTGACTGGGCCATAGCTCAGCCATCAGAACTGGGGGGGGGTCATGGGGGTCGGGGATTCAGACCCCCCCACACTATGGTTCTTCAAGCCCCTCGGGTCCTGCCAGAATCCTGTCTGCTCAGCTGTTCTTTCTGGAGGACATAAAGCAACAGATTGGATCTGCCCATCTGCTCACCATGGGTTTGCTCCTGGCTTTAGCCAACCAATCTCACTGGCAGTAGTAAAGCTGCCTTGGAAGGGGTTGGAAGAGGCCCTGTTGGGTGCTGGGTACCTGTCATAGGGTGGAAGGTACTCCTGTGGATAAGCCTGGATAATGCTACTCCAGGACCTACCAGGGCAAGCTGAGAGTCAGAGTTGAAGCAGAGGCTAGCCTTAGCCCCCATCTGAACTCTGGCAAAGCGAGAAGAGGTCCTAGTGCATTCTCTACATGACCAGAGCTGTCCTATGTATGATGGCACAGGATCAAGACACCTCTGCCCAATCCAGGGAGGGGAAGATAGTACCATGAGGCTCTGACTATGTGAGCTTTTTAGTACAGATCACAGACTAGACCAGGATGGACCTGCTATGCACTTACCATTTGAACCAATTTCCAAGGGATAACAGTGTTTGGGTAAAGAGAGCAGGGCAGGAAGTCTGGTTCACCCCATGTGTACAGCCTCAGCCCTGGGCTTCAGTTTTACCCTGGTAAATGAAGGACAATGCTGTCATCTAGAGTCTGCTGTGCCAAGGGGTGCTAAGGGTCAGCAGGTCTGGACAGTCGGGCTGTACAAAGGTCTTTCACTCTCTATGTCTCCCTTGGGCTGTCTTCCCCTTTGTGGTATTTCTGATGTCTCTGCAGACCCCTCCCCCACTTCTCTCTTTCTCAATACTCTTGCCAAACATCTGGAAGAAAAGTGAAAAACTTATCCCCCCTGCCGCCCTCCCAGCCCCGGATGTTGTCAGATTTCCAGATGTGGGGTTTTCTGCCCTCCAGATGAAGGGAGGAATGTGTTCCAGCCAGGGATGGAGACTCATCCCGGACTGCTATCCCTTCATGGGAAGGCTGAGTGACAAGATGAGGCAAGCCAGAATCCAGGAGGAAGATGGTGGGGTGCCCCAGGTTGAGGCCTTGATACTTTGTCTCAGCTTGAGTTATGCCCTTTTCCATGCCTGAGAAGTCCCTTGGGGCTTAGGGTGGGAGGCACTGTCTCTGAAGTCTCTATCAAAGGCTTCAGGCACTTAAAAATAACCAGGAACACCCTTCTCACCCCACCCCACAAGGCACAGATGCTAGGCGGGAACAGAACCCAATGTGTTTGCAAGATGTCCTCACTCTGCGTTTGTGCTGGAAGGGCCTGATGCCATCTCAGTCTCTCCATTTCTCCAAATGGTGGCCCAGCCAGGCTGTGCCATGTCATAGCCATCTACCAAGGGCAGGGGACCAAGGGAAGTGGTCCCAGGGGCTGGACGCTCTTGCTTGAGCCCTGGGTGGTGGTGATCCTTAGGAGTAGTCATTGAGGGGTCAGAACTGGGGTGAGAGCCTTAGATCCGAGCCTAGGGACAAACTTTGCCCAGAACTTTGGGGTTCCTCAGAAATGCAGGATCCCCTGGAGTAGAAGAAAGCATGGGATAAGGGAGTAGCGGAGTAAAGTTTCAGAGAGGGCAAATGGAGGGGCAAGCAGGAAGGGACAGAGGGTGCAGTGGGTTCTAGGGGTGAGCAAGAGTCTGGACCCTGTAATATGCAAGGGAAAATAGAGACTGGGCATCACATGGAGGAGCAGAGAGACGCCTCTCTCTCTCTCTCTCTCTCTCTCTCTCTCTCTCTCTCTCTCTCTCTCTCTCTCTCTCTCTCTCTGTGTGTGTGTGTGTGTGTGTGTGTGTGTGTGTGAAACCTGAGTCACTAGTCTTAGGAGTTGTAAAAGGAGCTGTTGAACTAGTCTGGAGGACAGTCCTCGAGGGAGTGCCACGTGTGCTTGGGGTGTTTCTGGAGATCCTGGGATCCTGTGAGTGGACTACAGCTGCCTGCTGTATCCAGACACTCATACATCGCTACATACAAACAGCCAGACATAAATACACAGACACTCACTCAGACCCACACAGACACACATGATTGTGAACACCTGGAAACGGGCCCACAGAGGCAAGACACAGGACAGTCTCTTCCTCTAGACCCAGCCAGGCACTGATAGACACTGTACGGGGACACCCAGACAACACATGCAAATGTCCAGAGACCTCCCACCATGCACACAGCCAGGGAAGCCCCTGCCTGAAAAGGTGCCTGGACACAGACTCACACCTACTTCCCCTTGATCTTGATCAGGGTCCTTGGCTACCTAGGTGCAAAGTTATTCAAGATTGACCCTTAGGTCTTTCCAGACCCTACTATGGTGCATAGCATGTGGTACCCACTTTTCTAACCTTTACCTGTCCAAATTTATTGGCTCACAGAAGAGTAGCTCTGTGTGTGTGAGTGTGTGTGTGTGTGTGTGTGTGTCTGTCTGTCTGTCTGTCTGTCTGTGTGCTCAGAGCACAGGCTGAGCAGTGGCCTCTGTCTCCCTCTCCCTCCCTCTCCCCAACAGGTGACTGGGGGAATGGAGCATACTCCCCTCCCCCACCCATTCCTGGGCCTGAACAATGCCCTCTCCAGGACCCAAAATAGCCCCCTGAGCAGAGCCAATGCCCTTTTATGGCCCTGTCCCTATTGTGCATGGTAGGGGTGGGGCTGGGGTCATGAGGTATATGAGCAGAATAAAGCCCAGGGTGGCAGTAGGGCTCACCTATCTTACTCTTCTTCTTTCCTTCTTCCCTCCTCTCTGTGACTGCAGCTCCAATGGCCCCCAAAAAGCCAGAGCCCAAGAAGGATGATGCCAAAGCTGCTGCCTCCAAAGCAGCTCCAGCCTCTGCCGCTGCCCCTGCCGCTGCTCCTGCGGCTGCACCTGAGCCTGAGCGCCCTAAGGAAGCGGAGTTTGATGCCTCCAAGATTAAGGTGAGTGAGGGAGCTGGGCTGTAGAAGGGACAGAGCCAATGAAGGGGTCTCACAGTGGGACCTACCATGGCAGGTAAGGCCCTGGACCCGAGCTGAAGCTGGCAGTTTCTGTGCAGAGGTTAAACAAGACCTGTTTGTTTCAGACATCTGCAGGACCACAGGAGGAGGGAGGGTGGTCAGACAACTGGTGAGACTTCCCTGAGGCTGCCGAGAGGCTCATACATGTTGAAAGTAGAGTCTGGACCAGGAAATGCTTTTTGGTGATTTTGAAAACCGATTCCCTTTGCTCTCTCTGGATTCATATCTTTAGGGACTCCTGGAGCCAGCTGTTCCAAGTCTTCAGGGCTCTTCCTTCTCTGGCTGTGGGGGTTCCTAAGTCCATATCAAACATCCTTAGGTAAGGGAAATCAGGGCCTTGCCAAGCTGAGTGACATCCCTGCCAAGATCACTAAGTACAGAGCTGGCAGAGCCCTCCTGGGCTTCATGTTTAGCTGGGAAAATGGAGGAGCAGACTGAAGAGGGAGGCTTTCTCTGAAAGTCATGCAGGAAACTGGTCGTTGAGCATGACCAAGCAGCACCGGGAGCCTTTCCTGGCCCAGTTGTCTTTCCCAGAGTCTAAACTGGGAGGGAGAGCCATGCCTGCCACCTGTGGCATCCGCATAGCAGCACGCAGCCTGTGTCCTGTTCTCAGCTGGCCAGAGGCCACTGCTGCTCTGGCTGTCTCCTGAGGGGTCTGTGGAGTCCTCTCCACCCACACGGATCCACCAACCCCTGAGTCATTCTTTTAAAAAATTTTTTTAATATTACATATTTTATTTTATTTTATTTTATTTTATGTCCTGACCACAGTTACCCTCCCCCTTCCTCCCAGCCCCTCCCCTATTCCCCTTGAATTTTTTTTTTCCAAGACTGGGTTTCTCTGTGTTAACTAACAGTCTTGGCTGTTCTGAAACTCACATTGTAGACCACGCTGGCCTTAAACTCAGATCTGGCTGCCTCTGCCTCCCATGTGCTGAGATTTAAGGTGTGCCCCACTACACTTGGCCCTCTGAACCATTCTTATGAAGCCTCTATCTGGTCATAAGTCCTTCCCAGAAGCACCTGCCCATGACTGTCCGGTTCCTATCCCAGCTCAGCTCTACCTTAGTTACTCTAATCCTTAGTTTTCTCTTCTGTGAAATGGGACTATAAGCCTCCCACTTACAAGATGGCTGTACTCCAGAGTTGGTTTTCTGCTCCTTTGTCACTACAAGCCCCAGACTTAAGTCCTGGAGGTCCTTGTAAGGCTCTAACTACCTTGGGACCTATGGTGGCATTGCTCAATCTCACCAGGCATTAAGTTGGCACAAACTTATGCCTCAAAAGAGGGCAGGGGTTGAAGAAGCCCTTTCCCCTGCCCTTCTTCCCAGCTAGCACAGAAGAGCAGAGAGCCTTTGGCAAAAGCCAGGGAACCCTGTCTCCCCAGGTTTTCCCATGGAGAGCTCCCTAGGAATGATGTATTTCTCTCAATACTGGGTTGAGCCTCAAACTGGAAGGCTACTCACAGCAGATGACAGGAATGGGGTGTCCTTCCGCACACTCTGCACTATGGAGGTTGGAGGGGGCTCTCAGGTGCCAGTCATGCCCTCTTCCCCCAGCTCCTTTCCCTGGTGTGACCTTGACTTTGGAGGCAGTGACTGCAGTAATAAAAATAGACTGGAATCAGATGAGGAGGGGGATACTGGGTCCCATGAGGTCTCCTGACCTCAGGGCGGCCCCATTGTGGCCTCAGAATGCGACAGAGCCCTTTCTCTGTGCTATTCAGGAGTGTGGGAGCTGCCTTGGGGCCACAGGCAGAATGTGAAAGGCAGGTACGGGCAGAGCTTTGTGGATTAGTGTCCAGCCTTAAGGGCCCCAAGGGGATCTGTGAGGGACGGATGGACACACATATGTGCACAAGCATGCGTACTTGATTACCCACAGACATGCTTCAGTGCTGACACAGCCTCTGGCCTGAAGCCCTATGCTTGCTCCTCCCTTCAAAGTGAGCTTGGTCAGGCTTGTGACATTGAGCATATCCGTCTAGAGCCAGGGGGCTCCAAGGGCTAGGGCCTTTGTTTCTGTCCCCCTCTGCTGTGGTCTGCCTGGTATTGCAAACTGAATACATACAGACCCAAAGCCTTTAGGTTGGACAGGTGTGTGTGTGTGTGTGTGTGTGTGTGTGTGTGTGTGTGTGTTTTGCAGCAGCAGCAGCAGTGTGTCTAAGTAGACAGTATGAAGTCCTGGGTGGTAGAGGCTGTGACCTTCCCATGAGAACAGGCTGACACAGCCAAGGGCCTGAGACCTAAGCTGCCACAATGACCTGTAGTTACTTGGTCTTTGGTCTTCCTTGCAGATCGAGTTCACGCCTGAACAGATTGAAGGTGAGCAGGGTCCTGAGCTGAGGGTAGAGGTGGACCAGGGGTCTCCGATCCAAACGAGTGGGGTGGGATCCCTTGGGAGCATCCAGAGTACACTGTTCTTTCCCACAGAATTCAAGGAGGCCTTCCTACTGTTCGACCGCACACCCAAGGGCGAGATGAAGATCACGTACGGGCAGTGTGGGGATGTCCTGCGGGCTCTGGGTCAGAATCCTACCCAGGCAGAGGTGCTCCGTGTTCTGGGGAAGCCAAAACAGGAAGGTAGTACACCCTGCCCATTCGTGCCAGCCCCAAAGGAGACTGCCATGGTGGGAGGCCATCAGATGTTATGGGAGGGAGACTGCCATGGTGGGAGGCCATCAGATGTTATGGGAGGGAGACTGCCATGGTGGGCAGCATCAGATATCGTGGGAACCTCACTGATCTCCTTCCTCATTTCCTCCTGCTCTTGGGATGAGAATGTAACACCGGCTATGAGACCATGGTGATAGGAGACAATTAGGATGGGTCTGCTGGACCTTGGCCATTAGGGATGGATCCTGGCACCAGCCAGAATCCATGCTGGTACAAGGTTGATGCAGGAAACATGGTTGCTTGTTTTTTACCCTATCCTAGCCTTCCCAGCATTCCTTTGTGAGTCTTTGTCAACTTCCCTCATCTTGGCTGCTTGCTTGACTCAGGAAGAGTGACACCCATTCCCTCACCATTGTACCAAGAAAGTGTCTGGCAGGTTCCACTGTGGGGCTGGACAGACTAAGGTCTATAAGAAATGAGACCAGGGTGTGGTGGCAAATGTCTACAAACCCAATAATCAAGAAGTTGAGGCAGGTGGGTCAACATGACTTGGAACCAGGCTAGGTTACATAGTGCCAGGTTAGCCTGGGCTATAGGATGAGACTGTCTCAAAAAAGGAATGAGTGCTGGGTATTTTTCAGTTGGTCGAATAGTCGCCTAAGCTTTCTCAAAACTGATCTCTGGCACCACATAAACAGTGCAGGGCAGTATGTGTTCAAAGTCTAAGAACTAAAAAAGATGTAGTATATACCTCTAATCCCAACACTGAGGAGATAAAGGCAAGAGGATTGCCACAAATTTGAGGTGAGCCTGGTCTGCATGGCAAGTGTCAGGCTGGCCTAAACTATGTAGTAAGATCCTGGAAAGAGAAGGGGGGAGGGGGAGAGGAGAGGAGGAGAAGAGACCAGAAGGGAGGGAAGGGGGGAGGAAAGGGAAGAGGAGAGGAGGAGAAGAGAGGAGAGGAAGAGAGGAGAAGAGAAGAAGAAGAAAAGAAAGGAAGAGCATACTTCAGACTTCACTCAAGATAGCAAAGCTCTATGCAAACCCAGAGTTCCTCAGAAGACCATCAGGAGCCTCATGGTGGTGGCATGGTTTGTACACAGCACATGCATCAGAGTGCTCAGGACCATGGGAGAAGAATGACCCCTCAGTGTTAGGCACAGGGGACGTTATACCTGTCTGTCCTCTAACCTAGGACTGTCTGTCTGCAGAGCTCAATTCCAAGATGATGGATTTTGAGACTTTCCTGCCCATGCTCCAGCACATCTCCAAGAACAAGGATACTGGCACGTACGAGGACTTTGTGGAGGGGCTGCGGGTCTTCGACAAGGAGGGCAACGGCACAGTCATGGGTGCAGAGCTCCGTCATGTGCTGGCCACGCTGGGTGAGGAACATCTTCTCCTCTACCCATCTCTTTCTCTGGGATGTCCTAGGGAAATTCTTGTGTACCTTGACCACAGGGCCCATGTCTCATCTGTGAAATTGGAACAGACAGAATGATAGTTACGGTGTCTTGGTGGCAGGGGGGAGAGATACCATTTAGGACTGGCTGAAGGAAAGTTAGAAGAACCAAAGTTATGACAGGAACAGCCTTGGAGACAGGGCAGGAAAGTTCACCGGGATTAATAGTTCTGGTGTGCATCATTTTCTGTGACCAAGGAGGTGAAATACTTGCAGTATCTGTGGCCTTAGGTACATCTCCACGGTTAGGTGCCTGGTCACCTTACTCCTCAAAGCAACTTTTTCTTGCAGAGAATATATATTGAGCAATTGCTGTGTTCAATCCTACTCTGGTTCGGGGTTCGCACACACGTTTGTATGTGTGTGAAGAGGTGGGGGTCACCACAGCTGGGACTCTGCCAGTGAACAGCACAGCTGCGGCTCGCCTAGCAGGCCAGAAGCCCTGGGTTGGGTCCTCAGCACTGTGGTGCATGTGTTTGGGAGATGGAGGCAGGAGGATTAGAAGTTCAAGGTCACTTCCAGTTACATAGCCAGTTTGAGGCTAGCCCAGGATGTGTGAGATCCTATCTCAAATATAAAAGAGAAAGGAAATAAAAAGAAAGAAGTTTTCAGACTACAGAGCAGGGAGAAGTCTCTCAGTTGCTTCCACAGTCACCTGTCAAGGTAGCTCTCCTCCATGGGCCCCCTATGACCTCAAAGGGCCACTACAAGAGACTGCTATCAGAAGGCAGGGGACTCCTGCCATCCTAACGGAGGCAGAAGACAGTATATACAGGAGGATGCCTGTTTTCAGAGGCAGTCCCAGGTCTCCACCTCAAGGTCCTGTACTTCTGGATCTATGATTGATTATTTCTGGTCTTAGAAACAGGGGTGGTGGCCAGCCATAGCCTTGAGAACAATGTTGCTATGGCAAATGCACCATCTAGAAGGATTTGATAAGTTCCCCTCACTTAGTCACGTTTCTGAGTAGTGAGACTTAACCTCCCATCCCCGCCAGGTGAAAGACTGACCGAAGATGAGGTAGAAAAACTGATGGCTGGTCAAGAAGACTCCAATGGCTGCATCAACTATGAAGGTAGGCTCTGCAGGATGTGAGTCTTCTGGGGAGGAGGCAGGGGGACTCAGCTCTGTGAAGCTTCTGTGGAGGAGGGGGGATACAACTCAGTAGGTGGGAGTCTCTTGGGGAAAAGGCATAGGGACCCCATTCAGTGGGGGCAGGGATCTTCTGGGAAGGAGTCACATGCCCAGCTCCGCCCCTGGCTGCCCCACTGACTCCCATCGTCCCATCCTCCCTTTCCTTCCAGCTTTTGTGAAGCACATCATGGCCAGCTGAGCCTCTAAGGTGAGACCCCCCCACACTCTTTAACACTGCTGCTGTCCGCCACCCCATCTCCATCACCAACTCCAGCTCTCAGTTGGTGTTCTGCTATCATGGTCCAGCCCTTCCTCCATAACCTGCAGCTGCCTTTGCTTCAGGAAGCCCAGGGCAGGCCAAGCTGGGGACATCTCATCTCCAGACCATGATGCTGACGCCATGTCTGGAGCTTCGGGAAGGAAAGGAGTGGCCCAGACTTCTGCAGATGGTCCCAGAACACTCTGTGTGTGGTTGTCTTTCCTGGCCCCTGCTGGGATGTGCTTGCCTGCCTGTGATTGCCTTTCTGTCTCCACTCCATGGCTTTATGAATAAATGATTTCCTTCCTTCCTTCCTTCCTTCCTTCCTTCCTTCCTTCCTTCCTTCCTCCCTCCCTCCCTCCCTCCTTCCCTCCCTCCCCCTCTCTTGCCCTCCACCTGTCCCTCTTTCCTCCTCTTCTTTCTTTCCTCTCCATTGCTTTGTAGCTCACCTGTCCATTCTATGGTGTTGAGCTAAACAAAGCCAGCTCCCCTTCCTTTGTTCTTACCCCACAAATGCCTTTGGGAGATGGCAGCCATACTGGCTCACTCAACACAAGGACACCACTGAGAGTCTAAGAGTGTCATCTGAGTAATTAACTAACTATAAATACAGGCCACTGGCCCTGAGCCACACATGTCACAGAAGCCTGAGCTTAGGTCCAGTGCAGGGAATAATAGTCTGGTCTGAGTGACAGTAGGAGTGGATGACAGGGCAAGACACCTTGTCCCCAGGCCATCAGAACTGAAGGAGCGTCAGCCACCAGCTTGACTCTGATGGAGATATTGGGATGTTTTGCCTTGCTGGGGTGGCACGGCTTCTACCAGTGGTTCACTTGGCCCAGTTTCTCAATGGAAGTTATGGCTGCATAGACACAGTAAGAAGAGGCTTCTGGAGAAGATAGCCTTTATTGGTGAGGAGTTGAAGCAATACCTTGTGGAGAAGTGCAAGGCTTGGAGACTAGGAATGGAGGGGTCAGAGGGAGATTGGGCTATACAGGGCTAGGAGAGCCCATAGAGCCAGAGGTACCCAGGAGCTCAGGATAGCCTCATCAAGGCTCATTTCCATGGCTTATTATATGTATAAGTATGTCTGCATACAAGGTCTAGATGTGGGTGTTCTAGGGCAAGCCCTAAGGCCTGTATGAACCAGGCTACCTGGGAGTGTGGTGTGGCAGGGGTGGGGTCTGAGTGTGTACAGATTGTGAGTGTATGTTGACACATGTGTAAGAGAGAGAGAGAGTGTGTGTGTGTGTGTGTGTGTGTGTGTGTCACAGAAGTCTGTTGAAGCCTTTCAGTGTGTTAAATCATTTAACCTTACACTAACACCTGCTGTATGTCAGACTCTGTTCCAGGCACTGGGGACATAGAGCTGGAGAGAGCAGTGCAGAGCTCTGTTTGTGGAGCCCACACAAAGCAGACAGATGGCAGACTGCAGAGGGTCAAATAACAAGGAAGGCAGAAGGCAGAGAATGCGCTGAAAGCTGGAAAGAGCTAGAAAACACTCTCTCTCTCTCTCTCTCTCTCTCTCTCTCTCTGTGTGTGTGTGTGTCTGTGTGTGTGTGTGTGTGTGTAATGTGTGCATGCACACAAATACATGTGCGTGTGAACACACACACACGAGCAAACTTGGGAGCATGGTGACTGAAGGGCAGGAGGGAGTGGGGAGCTGGTTGGCTTGTAAATAATGAGGCCAGGGATTATATGAGAGGGTAAGAACGTGACAAAGATTTGAAGGACAGGAGCTAATATTCAGGGTATGTAAAGAACTCATATAAATCACTCCCCAGGAAACAATCTGATTAAAAACTGGGCCAGAGACCTGAGCAAACATCTCTAAAGAAGACAGACACAAGCAGGCGTGGCAGCACGTGCCTTTATCCCAGCACTCAGGAGACAGGTGGGCTGGGACTGGGGCTCAGTGGTAGAGTGTGTCTACAAGGCCCAAGTTTCAATCTCCAAGACTAAAATAAACACTAAACTAAAATATAAAAGACACATCCATTGGGGCTAGTGAGATGGTTCAGTAGATAAAGAGGCTTGCTGCCAAGTCTAATGACCTGAGTTTGATCCCTGAGAGCCACATGGTGGAAGGAGAGAAACAACTCCTGAAAGTTGTCCTCTGACCCCTGCTGTGGTTGGTACATATATAGACAAATGTGCTTTTAAAAATTGAAGATATCCAAATAGCCAATCATCCAGCAAAATGGTACCAAGAATGGAACTCCTCTACCACCCCCTGCCCCGTGCTTGGCATCTGTTATACCATGGAATGGTATACTTAAAAAGATTAATTTATTTTTATTTTGGGTATATGAGTGCTTCGCCTGTATGTGTATATGTGTACTGCGTGGATGCCTGGGAGCCATGGAGGCCAAAAGAGGGAGGGCATCAGATCTCCTGAGCCTGGAGTTATAGACGGTTGTGAGCAGCCATGTGGGTGCTGGAGACAGAACACTCATTTTATGCAGTAACAGTAAGAGCTCTTCACTGTTCTCCAAAGCCATTATTCACATGATCTATCTATCCATCTATCTATCTATCTATCTATCTATCTATCTATCTATCTATCTATCTATCCAGGATATCACTAATTATCAGAGTAAGGTAAATCAAAACTGTAACTCTAGTATTTGGAAGGTTGAGGCAGGAGGATTGCTGGGCATAGTGAAATCATCTTTAAAAATGACTAAAAAACAAATCAAAACAGAGCAATCAAACAATACACTACAACACCCATCCTTTCAATAGAAAATAGCGTGTTAGTGAGAGTGGGGAGAGATGAGAACCTTGTGTATCGGTGGGTGGGTAAAATGAGGCACCCATTTTGGCAAGCAAAATGTTATACGCAAATGCATGCACACAATAAAACCAGGGTTATCGCTTGGCACAGTTCCAGTTCTCAATATATGCTCCCTCAAATTAAGGATGGGATCTCAAATATATAATCTATATCCATCTTTTGGGCAGCAGTGTTCACAGGTAGTCCAAGCTGGAAACAACTCAATGTGGACGGATGGACAAACTGCCATATAAACATATAAAAGAGCATTGCAGCTCTGAAGATCAAACCCATCTGCAAGGCAAGAACCATTCAACTGAGTCCCCCAGTCTTTTCTTTCCTTTTTTAAAAGCAAGACTTGGGGTTGGAGAGATGGCTTAGCTGTTAAGAGCACTGGCTGAGCTTCTGGAGAACCTGGTTCAGTTCCCAGCATCCACATGGCAGCTCATAGTTGTATGTAAATCCAAGATCTGACACTGTCATATAGACATGCGTGCAGGCTAGACACCAATGCACGCAAAAATAAAAATATATAATTGTTTTTTTTTAAAAAAGAATCAAGACTCATTAGGTTGTCCTGACTGTCCTCAAACTTGTGGTGATCCTCCTGTCTCAGCCTCCTCGGTGCTGGGATTACAGATGGGTATCATCATACCTGATTTAGTCTTACAAGGGAAGAGAATTCTGGTACATGGGTGACCCTGTACAGGACTACGTTAGGTGACTTTAACATTTTTTCCTGCTTGTGAGGTCCACCTTGGGCATCAGTCTTGAGAAAGAAATGTATTTCTTTTAGTCAATTCCAGGCAAGAAGTGGTCCTGTTGCCAGGTTACCATATATCAGTGAGGGAGGTACATGTGTCCTACTCCAAGAATGCCTGCCCCTCATCTGGTACCTCTAGATCTCCCTTAAAGACACCCCCCATCTGCAGTCAGTGCTTTCCTTGACCTGGTGGGGGGAGGGAGAGAGCATCTCACGTGTTTGTCCATGTCACAGCAGGCCTTGCCCCACAGGGCTTCCTGTGTCTATAGATCAGGCAGGGGCATCCTAGCCTGTTGGAGGTGAGTCCTGGGGACGTTGCATGTGGTTTGGGTAGTGTATTAGTCACTACCCTTCTTGCTGCTGTGAGAAGCTACCTGACAAATGTAACTTAAGAAAGTAAGGGTTTATTTTGGCTCATAGTTTTGAGACTACAGTCAACCATTGTGGAGGAGGTATAGAGTCACTGTTGTGAGGTGACTAGTCACATTGTATCCCCAGACAAGAAGCAGAGAGTTGAATAGCTGTGTTCCATTCTCCTCTTTTGTATTCGGTCAAAGACTCTGGCCCATGGAAGGTGGCACTCAGCTGCTGAGGGACCCTTCACTGGGCTCAGCATCATCTAGTACATCTAGTCGTGGGGACTGTGTGTGCATTTTGGTATGTCCCCATGTGTGTGCACGCATGTGCACGCCTATGTGTATATATGTGTGCTTGTATGTATGCGGATACGATGTGCATATGTCTGTAAGGGTATCCTGATGCATGTTGTATGTGTGAATGTCCAAGAATGTGTGGGTACATGTGTGCCCGTTTATCTGTGCATATGTACATGTATGTCTGTCTCTGTATGTGACTGCTTGTCTGCGGGTCTGTGGGTGTGTGTGTCTGAGGGTGGACGTGCTGGGGGTCTCTGCTGAATCAGCACTGGTGCTGGGCAGGCAGCATTGCCAGCTAGGCTGTGGCCTCCCCACAGTTGCATAAACACTGGTCCCAGCTCCGGCTTCAAGCAGGGTGGTCCAGCCTGTGTCCCTGCTGCTGGTAGAGAGGGATATAAAAGGATGAGGGCTTTGTCCTTCCATCAGTCTAGCTCTCTCCAGGCCTCCAGTGTCAGGTTATGTGCACCAGAAGTCTGGGGTCTGGTCTGGGCTTGTCCTGCTTCATGTCCCTCATCTGGTCTGAGCTGAGACTCTGAGTTCTTAGGTGGTAGGAGTAGTTGTCTCTCCAGTCCTGATTCAGGCTGAACCAGAGGGCTGGCCAAGGGCAGGGTTCAGCACCAGGACTCCAGACAGTGTCAGATGGTCCCCATGAAGCTGTGGAACTGAGCTCAGGAGGTCCAACGCCAGAGCAAAGCAAAGAGCCCAACGGGCCATTGGAAGTCACATGTTTAGGGCTGGAACTTGAATCCGAAGGACAGAGAGTTAGACAAGCTGGCTTGTGATGTCTCCCTGCTCTGATGTCCTTCAGGGCCACCCATGGCTCTTGGCAACCTTCCACATCCTGTGTTCTCTCTTTCAAACACCCTCCCCAGAGACTTTAGGGTCACCAGGGGGACGTGGATTAGGTCACATAGTCACATGAAGCAGAGGTACAGGAAGGCCAGAATTCAGCTAGAAGCTGAGTGGAGTTGGGGGGTCTTAAAGAAGCCAGGCATGTGGTGAACATTTTACCAGGCCACGGAGGGAAAAAAAAGTCAGGCTGCCAGCGTGAGAATGGGACTGTGGGGCTCAAAGCAATCAGCCGCAGGGGGACCAGCAGAAAGCTGATGAAGGAGAAAAGTCAGGATGTGGAGTGAAAAGGGTCCAAATAAAGGGATGTACAAAACTGAGGGGAAGGGGAGGGGCCAACGGGAACTGGCGGTGGCCTGACAGCCCCTCCTGTTGCATAATAGGTGCTTGGGGAGCCAGGCTGCTATGCTGGGCTGTTGGTCCAAAGGCATTGGGTGGTGGTGGTAGGGGTTTGCAGAGACGGAGCCCAAGTATGCCTGCTTGGAGACAGACACAGCCTCACCTTGGGAGAGCTGACCTGCTCACTCACCTTACAGAACTCACCAGGTCTTGAACTCATGACCTTGCACAGAAGTAGCTCCTGGGGTTCCCTCCAAGTCCTTTCAAACAGCTCCTGCCCCACCCTCACTCAAGTTTGGGGGTTATTTATTCCCCACCCTCCCAAAGCCACACAAATTTGGGTTTGCCCAAATGCTGACGGAGCACTGCAGGAATGTGGAGCCTGTGAGTGCCTACAGGCCAGACCGCCCCAGTAGGCCCCTCAACTCTCAGCAGCCAGGGCCTGGGGCCTCGTGGACTGAGAAGGGCCTAGAATGTCAGGGCTCCAGCCCCCTCCTCTCCAGCTGGTTGAGGATGCCAGGGATTCTACTGTTTTTCTGCATGCTCTGGTCCCTTTTTCTAGTGCGTAGGCCCAGGTGCCTCTTGGAACCCCTATACACATAACTATCATACTCACTGCATTCTCTGTGTGTCTGAGCCTTTCAGAGAGGTTGATGGAAATGGAGGAGGCCAATGTGCAGCCTCTGGGACTCCAGAGACAGGGAAGATGGGGTAGAGTCAGGGTGGGGGAGAACTCAGATTTTAGCCAATCTCTCTCTCTCTCTCTCTCTCTCTCTCTCTCTCTCTCTCTCTCTCTGTCACTCAGACAGGGGTTTTTCTGTGTAGCCCTGGCTCTTCTGGAATTCTCTCTGTAGAACAGGCTGCTCTCAAACTAACAGACCGGCCTGCCTCTGTCTCCCAAGTACAAGGATTAAAGGCATGCGCCACCACATCACACCCAGCTTCTTTTTTCTTTATTTTGGTCCAGGTACACATGAGTGTTCCCTTCCCCACTACTCCAGTACCCTAGCTCTGGGATCCTCTGCTGTCCCTTTCTTCCATCCTTCTGCCACCTTACCCCAACCCTACTCTTCTTCCCTCTGTCCGATCAAAGGCAGAGAAGGCATGTACAGCTGCTTTAGAGTGCTATGCCCAGCTCCCAAGACCCTGCGGGTAGGTAGTGATCATCCCGTCCTGAGGGGTGTGCAAGGAGAGAGGAGTCATTCCCAGTCAGAAAGGTTGCAGAAGGTGTTTGCCTTGGTAGGGATTGAAAGCGCTCGGATTGCTTCAAAATTGTGGCCCCCAACTTATCACAGTACTCAAGACAGTTCTGAGAAGAAAGTCTTCTACCGTGTTTTCCATGAACTTCAATTTATGCATCTTTAAGGTTCAACTTTCTACGATCACATCCTGTTATCCTACATTTTTCTTTTCTCCTCCTCCTCCCCCTCCTCTTCCTCCTTCTCTTCTTCCTCCTCCTCCTCTTCCTCCCCCCTCCCTTTCTCTCTCTCTCTTTCCTTTTTTTTTTTTTTTTTGAGACAGGGTCTCGGGCCATAGCCCTGGCTGGCCTGGAACACACTCTGTAGCTGAGGATAGCCTTGAACTCCCAATCCTCCTGCCTCTACCTCCCAAGCACTGAGATTACAGGCATGTACCACCAGGAAGCCTGGTTCTCCCCCGGCCCCCACAACCTCTTGAGAATAGTCTTTTGTTTACAAAACAATGGAGACAGTTGCTGGCCACTGCTGTGTTCTGTGTCTTCACTTTACAAAAATATGTCTTCACAAGTCAGTTTTTAAGTTTTGAGGAAATTTGGATGCAGGCCCTTGAACTGGGTGGATCTGTCCTGGGCTCTAGATGCTCCTGAGTCAACTGCCAATCAAGCAGCCCGTTATTTGTGCATACTTCCATCATGTAGGGCATAGGGCTCTGGCGGTGGCTTCATCTGGGATTACCAACAGCCTAGCCTGGCCATTGGGAAGGAGTGTGGATGGGGGCTTGACAGGGGAGCAGAAATGACTCCTGGAAGGTACAGGGGAGAGCAGGGCCCACGGGAGAGGATGCCTCACCTCAGCTCCCCTTCTGGATGGATCTGGGTCCTAACATTCTGAGTGGCCCTGAACTATCGGATACTCATGTCTATTTTCATCTCTGAGCCTGTAGCTAAGGTGAAGAAGCTGGTGACAGTCACTTCTCATCCCCAGTGGGCTGGTAGCAGCTGTGGCGGGAAGGCACAGGAAAGGATGGTGCTGAGACCTGGAGCAGGGAGCCCCTTCCCTCCACCTGGTCTGAGGGAGCCCTGAGCTAGGAGTTCCCATGAATGTGAAATGGCCAGTTACCTCAACCCCAAGCTAACATTCCTAATCCTGCAGAGAGGAGCCTGTTTAAGGGCTCCCTGGCTGCTTCTCTGGCTGAGAACCTCGAACTCTGTAGAGTTCACCCTCGACAAGGCTTCTCACTGAAAGGGATATCCAGACTAGGGAGTGGAAGTGTAGGCAGGTCCTGGGCATCTCCATTTGCTGTGGTCTCCCAGAACTCTCCAGGTCCCTGTCATAGAGTGCCATGGAGGTCCATTCTGAGTACTTCAGGATGTTTTTCATCAAGGCTAGACCTAGGTAGACATGCCTGGCTGCAGGATCTGTTGGGGCAAGATGGCCCCCAAGTGTCACATCTTTGACAATAATCAACAGACTCATTCCTGAGCACTGAGCTTCTGCCTGAATTTCTCCCAAGGTAGAGCCCTCCCCAGCCATCTCTGCAGCCGCCTGCACCTCTGGTTCTTTGTAGAGAGTCCAGAGTTAAACCCACCTCACCTGTGGGCACAATGAGAATCCCCTTCATGGTGTTTCAAGCCTTAGCTAGGTGGCAGGCTAGCGAGTTAATGAGGAAAACACCTTGGCCAAGTTCCCAGGTCAGCTTTGTGTCTTGGCCTGTGCTTCCAGATCTATCCAGTGAGCCCTCATGAGGGGAAGAGAGATCCCTCCATGTGACTTATCAACGCCTGTCATCTCCAGACTTCAACCTCAAAGCTGGCCGGGAAGAGGTCTGACATCTGAGCCAATCTCTTTCCCAAGATGCTCTTGCTCGAATGCTCATCATAACAGGGACCCCATCTGTCCAGGGCTCCCCCTACACACTTCCATTCTCTGAAACTGAGTCTCCAGAACCGCTTCTCCTGTCACCCTCCATGGTCCTTGAGACTGAGCCCACTTCTGCAGTTTGTTAGGCTGGAAACTTCCTCTAGGATAGATATGGCCCTGAGTAGTACAACTGACTCTGTTGGAGCATGGTTTGGTAGGGCCCAGGGCAGGGCAGGAACCCTGATGTCCTAGCACCTACTCCAGACTGGCTCTGACTTATGGAGGTGTTACTAAGGTTCACTGTAGACCAGAGAGGGGTAAACAAGGGGACAGGTTGTAAGACAGACTGGTGACTGGGCCCACGGGAGTGGGTAAGCTCAGATGCAGGTTTTGGCAGAAGGTCCCATCGCTGGGCCCCAATTGACCAGTTGGACTAGACTGGAAGCATTAGGAATTTTTGAGGGACCCCTCTTAGTCTCTGAGCTTGGGTTTGGAGGTAGTTAGGGGAGGCAACAGCTGTTTTGAAATGTGCAGAATAATAAAGCAAGGAATGTCTGAGCTCAGGGGAAAAAAATAACCCGCCCCGCTGGGCCTCCCACCAGGCTGGGTGTAATGAATTAAGCACAGGGAGGCACGTTTCATGTGGGGGTGTGAGTTGGAGGAGGCAAAAAGGCGCCTAATGAGAAACAGGGTGGAGATGCCCAAAGTTGGGGTTCTGGACCATCCAAGCAGACCCCCTGGGGCTGCCTTGGCTTCCCGAGGCTTTCTTTTCATTTCCCTTGGTCGGTACTAATGGAGCTGGTGTTGTTCTGACCTCATGCTAACACCTGACCCTGAGTTGTGACTTTATGCTGCTACAGACCCCAAAAGGCCAGAGTGAGCCTAACTCTTCCATGTTCATCCTACACTGAGCTCCAGCTGGGTGCCAACGCTGACCCCTACTGGACTGATCTTACAGCTCCAGGAGCTAGCCTCTTCTGTGCTGACCCAGAGCACCCCAACTCCGGTTTCCAGTCTCCACGGAGTCCCTTCTTCTGGTCAGTTCTTCACGTACCCCTCCTTCCCATGCTGTGATCCCTAGCCTCGGTTTGCATATCTCCTGCCTCAGTGTCCCCCAGGAGTTCCACACAGTGTTCCCCGACCCCCGTGGGTTTCCATATCAGCAGTTCCCAGATGCATCTCTGCCTTCCCATTCTCCTGGGCTTTGGCTACATGCGACATGACGTTTTCATGACTTTACACTTTACAGGGCACTCCTAACTCTCTAGGAAACTTCAGGTTCCCCCAACATGTCATCCACCCTCAGGTCTTCAGTCTTGCTTCTGTTTCTTTATCTGCTTTCTGAACCCTTCCCAGGACTGCATTTTAAAAGGCCTGTCCCTGGCCACCCCAAATCCCAGCTGTTAGGGGCAGGTCTAAGCTGTAAAGAGGGTAAATTGTTGGTAAGAAGGCTACAGAGGACAGCGCTGTTCTGAGGCTCTCCAAGGCTCTTCACAGTCTCCCCAAACTCCCCAGTTGGGATAGGGCTCCAACTTTTTATTTCTCTTTTATTTTATTTTTGTTATTGTTATCATTTTTTATACTTTTTTTGTTTTGTTAAAGACTTATTTATTTATTTTATGCATATGAGTGCACTGTAGTTGTCTTCAGACACACCAGAAGAGGGCATCAGATTCCATTGCAGATGTTTGTGAGCCATCATGTGGTTGCTGGGAATTGAACTCATGACCACTGGAAGAGCAGTCAGTGCTCTTAACCACTGAGCCACCTCTCCAGCCCTATTGTTATCATTTTTAAAGATAGCGTCTCTCTGTGGATCTTTGGCTGGCCTGGAACTCACTAAGTAGACCAAGCTGGCCTCAGACTCACAGAGATAGCCCTCCTCTGCCTCCCTGAAGGTGTGTTTACAGCTGCTGTATTTATTTCTCTTGAGACAGCATCTCAGTTAGCAGAGGCTGGCCTCCAACTTTTTATATAGCTAGCTTGCTATATAGCTGGCTTTGAAAACTCTCTCTCTCTCTCTCTCTCTCTCTCTCTCTCTCTCTCTCTCTCTCTCAAGATTTATTTTCTATTTATTTTATGTATGAGTGCTCTATCTGTATGTACACCTGTGTGACAGAAGAGGGCATCAGACCCCATTGCAGATGGTTGTGAGCCACCATGTAGTTGCTGGGGATTGAACTCAGGACCTCTGGAAGAGCAGCCAGTGCTCTTAACCACTGAGCCATCTCTCCAGCCCCGTTTGAACGCTCGATCCTCCTACCTCTGCATCCTGAGTGCTGGGATCACACAGTTGGGCCACCATGGCGAGCCTTCCACAGTATTTTTTTAAAAAAGTCTGGGCTGAGCCTTGGAACTGCTAGGAATATTCTCTCCATCATCCCTTCTCTCCTTCATCCACTTTAATTAAAACCATTTTTTTTTAAAAAAAAACACATGTTAATTAAAAAGCAAACTTGTTTTGCTAAGTAATTTGGAAGTTCTGGTTATGCAAACCATAGCCATTCCTGTTTTTTTTTTTTTAAATCCCTCATCCGGCTTGTACCAGTGTCTTAAGCACTTGAGAACCCCTATGTCTACTGTGACTTTATAGTCTGTGTTCCCTATGGTGGGTCAGAGCAGAGTGGTCTGTGAGCCTCACATGTGAAGGACCAGAGCTGTTAGTGAGCACAACCTTGTGCAATAGCGGGCATGGAGAAGCTGGGGCCGGTGAAGAAGGTGATGGACAGTTGCCGGGTGGGGAGAGCCCTGAATACTCACAGGCACCAGCCAACTTCTCTACAAGCTTCATGTGCTCATCCCTCTGTCGTGATTTCTGGTCATGAGATTTCTGGAGCCTGACTCCCTGCATATGCTGAGCAGCAACCTCCGGGACCCACTGCAAGCAGCCCAGACCCCCTTAAGGTACAGGGCTTAGCGATTTTCAGTTCCGCGGTTCCTGGTCCTCTGGCAGCGTTAGGGTCTCACTGAAAGGCTTTTCCTAGCCTTATCACCATTTTGTACTGTTTGTTTTGTCTGTTGGAGTCTCCAACTCAGACCACCTAGAACCGGAGTGTTTCCCTTTTATATGAGAGAATTCAATTGCACGTGCGTCATTTCCATGATCCTAGTGTCATATTCTGGAGAGGAGAGTTCTTGGGGGTTGCAGGAAGGTCAGAAGATTGTGTTTGAGTCCTGAATATGGAGGTAGCTCCTAGGTATGCATTGTGGGACACCTAGGCTAGCCTGGACCTTCTGCCATTCATTCAGGGACACAGGCTCAAGGCTGGTAATTGAGTTCATCTACCTTTTCTAAGCTCCTGGCTGCTTTTCTCAATAAAACCAGGAGAAAGTGCTTCTGAGGAAGGGTGCAACTTATCCCACGCTTTCTCGGTGAGATACGCACAGTTTCACCTCCCAAAGACTCACGGTGAACAGCAGCGACGCTTGCTGGTGGCTGGCTCTCAAGGCTCTCAGTGTAAGGGGGCGAGCGCCAGAGACACAACACTGCAGTTTCTCCCGCTCAACACCCACGGCCGAGAGCAGCTGCTGCAGCACTGAGCTCCCTGGGCTCTCGGCGCTTCTGTGTGGAGTAGGCTTCGCAGCGGCTGGGAAACCGCAGCGGGGCCGGCCGGGATGAGCTCACGCCGCCGCCCGCCAAGCAGCGCAGCCCTAACCAGCTCCAGATGCGGCGAGCGCGGGCCTCTGGCGCCCCCTGCAGGGCCTCGTGTGCCTGGCGGGCCCTGGCCGTGCGATCCCGACCGAGGGCCCGGTGGCATCTCCGCTTTTCATCTAGGCCGGTCGCCTGGCTGCCTTAGTTTCATCCGCTCCGGGGCACGACCCTTCGCTGCCCGGCTGTGTCTCCGGGTGCGGGTGACCGACCCCTGGTGTTCACGGGCTGTCTGATCCGGTCCTGCAGCTCTCCCCGCGCCTGGCGGTCCCGGCCCTGCCCTGCCCGCTCTTGCTCCTCTTGGCACAAACACCCGGGTTTCTACTGGGAAAGCAGCGGGGGCCTGACCACCGCCTGTTTTTAATAAGCAGCTGGTATTTCCCCGAAATCGCCGGCCCTGGCTGACCTCATGGGGATGACGGCTGGCTGCATGCCAGAGGGAGGGAGCCGGCTCCCGGGTGAGCCCCTGACGCCTGGCTTTTCGGAGACCTTGGCCGGGGAGGCGGAGCTCTGGCTACTCATCTGGGCCCTGCTGCCCGCTCACCCAAATATCTGCTTGTTTGTGTCTGTGTGTAACCTGAGCCAGGAGCCCCTGTTCCTCTGTCTGGGCTCCGCGTTCAAATCCCGCTTTATGTATGATCATGGCAAATTGCTTTATCCTCTCGCCAACTGTTCTCTCTACTGCAGGACGGGACTTGTGAGGATTAGAGGGACCAATGTGGATAAAGGAGATGGACCTCCGGAATATTCCAACAGCAAGACAGGCCCAGAGATAGGCTTAGGAGCATGGGCAGGATGAGGGAGAGAGGAGGAACTTGGATTGGGATTGTCATCTGCCTGTTAACGGTAACGGCAACAGGGTGCCCAAAATGACCAAGTGCTTAAGCAGTAAAAGATCAGTATAGGATACTGTGGGACCCTAAAGGCTAGGGAGAATGGAGAGCAGGCTTTCTGAAGGAGGGACAGTTAGGCAAGCCGAAGAGCAGGGAGGGGAGGGCCTTGAAGAATTAATTAATTTAGATGAAGGGGTGGTGGTCCCCATCAGGACCAAGGTGTACTAGAGATCTAGGGGGGCTGTGAAATACTGTGGGGAATAAAGGAACTGGTCCAGAAGCCTCATCCATGATGGCGTACAAAGCGTGGGAGAGCCGGAGCGTGTCGCCTGTTCCAGTGAGGTGAGGAATAGAGCAAATGGAGCGCTGGGGCCAGAGAAAGAGAAAGACAGAGTGTGCAAGGCAGCAGGTGTTGGGACAATAGCAATGAGCGAAGCAGAAGAAACAAACACTTGCTACGTAGTTTATGGGTGAGGGGGGACTTATGGGCCCCAAGGGCAGCTAATCTACACAGGAGTTTAAGAATTTACAGTAGTTCTGGAGAGGTGGTTTGCTGCTCTTCCACAGGACCTGAATTAGGTTCACAGCACCCAAATTGGGTGGTTCACCGCCTCCTGTGATGCCACCTCCAGATTAGAGTCCTGGCCTCTGAGGGCACTACATGCATGCACACATACATATACACAGATTATATATGATATAGACACATATATCAGATTGTGTGAAGGACTACAGGGAGAATTAGAGGGGCTAGGGGAATCGGGAGGGGAGAGTGGGCTTAGACATGGTTTCACTCGTTTTGTTTTTGGAGGGATAGAATCTTGCTATGGAGACCAATCTGGGCCCTGAACTCACCATAACCTTTCTGCTCCGACCCCTGATCAGCAAGAATGAAACCTGTGCCATCAGGCCTGCCATTTAAAGACAGACTAGCCTTAAGGTCCACCTGCCTCAACCTTCCTAGTATGAGGATGAGTCACTGAGCCCCTCAAAAGAACACAGATTTTGAGGATACCCAAGGAAGGTCTCACGGAAGAGGCAACATCAGACCTGACCTGACTGCCACTTAGCTGAAATGATTTTTACAAAACATTTGTAATTAATTTAATGGTAGAGAACACTTTGATGTTATCCCCTTTGAAAATTTCCATTCTTTTTCTTAGCAGTCCTGGAGGCCAAACACAACACAACATCACAACACAACAGCTCAGATCTTATAGTTTAAATTTAATCAGAAAAAAACGTTTTGGAGAAATTAGGTTTTTTTCTCCCCTTGTGTGTAACAACCAAACATTTTAGCCTTAATTTTGTTCCTTTGCCCACAAAGCCTAACATACTATCTGACCATTTACAAAAGAAATTTGCAGATTATGGCTCAGGCCCAGAAGAGGAAATGAATTGCACGGATGTCTGGGGTCAAAAGGTGAGTGCACATGCCCAGAGGCAGGAGCTGGTGCAGGAGAGTTGTAAGAGAGTCAGGGGAACCCAGTCACAGGACACAGCCTTGCCTCTTAAAGTGTCTGTGGCTCTATTAATGGAATATCTTTTCTAATTGGTCATTGACATTGTTTGTATTTTGTCTGTGTGCTGGTTTCTTCCTCTGGCCTTCTTTGATTTAATTTTCTTAAAGTTCCATTATTTTTTTTTTGGTTGGTTCACTTGCATTTGTTTTAGAAGAGTGTATCTTCCTCAAACTGCATGTGTTGCGTCCTGCCTATATATAACTTCTTTTAACAATGATTTATTTTGTTTTTAATTACGTGTATGATTGTGTGTGGGGTTTATGCACGCGAGTACAGGTGCCCACGGAGTCCCTGAAGAGGGTGTTGAATCCCCTGGAGCTGGAGTTACAGAGGGGAGCTGCCTGGTGTGGGTGCTGGGAGTTGAACTCTGGTCCCTTGCTAGTGCTTTCAAACTACAGAGCCATCCCTCAGCTCCAGTTCCTTTCTTTCCCTCTCTCCACTCCCTGCTCATAGCCTCCCTATTCCTGTCCCCTCCCCTCTACTGTCCTGGCCCCTTGTACCCCCTCTGCCTTCCCTCTTTCCTCTTCTAGCCCCTTTTGGAATCTTCCTTTCTGGGACAGTTTCTGTTTGCAGAACAGACCGTATGAGAATGGCCTCCATCACGGAGCTATGCCAGCCTTTCTGGACTAAGGAGGGATTAGTTATTTTTCTATTGCGATGAAACACAGTGACCGAGGCAATAGATGAAATAGTTTACTTGGGTTTACAGTTCAGAAAGGATGGAGTTCGTGAGCACATTGGCACTTTCATCTCACAAGCAGGAGCCAAGGAGCACACTGGGGATGGCACCCCTCCTCCAACAAGACCACATATCCTAATCCTTCCTAAACAGCTTCACCAACAGGAGACAACAAGTATTTAAACACGTGAGCCTGTTGGGGTCATTTCTCTTTCAAACACCACAGTAAACCAGGCTGGTTTGCGATTTGAGATGCCCCTGCCTCAGAGTCCTGAGTGTGTGCTGCCATGCACAATTTCAGGATTTGTGTGTGTGTGTGTGTGTGTGTGTGTGTGTGTGTGTGTGTCTGGAACTGGGATGACTGATCATACAGTCACATTGTGTTTAACATTCTGACTTCCTGCCATCCTAACTTCCTGCCATCTGACTTCCTGCTGTCCGACTTCCACAGTTGCTGATATTCGCACTCCCCTTTCTTCACTTCCTCTCTAACACAATTCTTTCTTTTTCTTTAAAAAGAAAAAATGTGGCATACAACCCAGGTGTCCTGGCTGTCCTGGAACTTACTCTGTAGACCAGGCTGGCCTCGAACTCAGAAATCCACCTGTCTCTGCCTCCCAAGTGCTGGGATTAAAGGCATGCGCCACCACTGCCCGGCAGTGGCCTGGGTTTTAATCCCAGCACTTGGGAGGCAGAGGCAGGTGAATCTCTATGAGTCTACAAAGTGAATTCCAGGACAGCCAGGGGCTACACACAGAGAAACCCTCTCTTGAAAAACAAAACAAAACAAAACAAACAAAAAACAACAACAACAAACCTGGCATACAAATTGTCCAATGGCTTTTTCCCCACTCCAAGAGATACTGGCTTTAAATAGTTTCCTTTAAAGCCAATCATAAGCTACATAAATATATAATATCTAATACATGTTAAATAATATATATTAAAGTTCCCTCTAAATCTTGGTGTCATGGCACATGCATAGCTATAACTCCAGCACTCAGGAGGCTAAGGCAGGAGAATCTCAAATTCCAGGCCAGCTGAGGCTACAGAGTAAGACCCTGTCAACAAAAACAAAGACAGACACAAGGACAAACCTTCAGCCATATCATTTTTGATATTGTTCTTGTCTTCCTGTTCATTTTGAGACATCATCTTTTGCAATGCAGACCTGGCTGACTTAGTACTCACGGTGTAGCTCAGGTCAACTGTGAACTCCCAGTCATAACACCTACCTCAGCCTCTCAAGTTGTGAGATTGCAGGTATGTGCTACCAAAAACTTCTTCAATGGCCTATTTGAAACAACCAAAAAGAAAGGAAGAAAAAAAGAAACAGAGAAACCAAATTCCCTCTGAGGTTGGAAAAAGCGAAAGGGTATAAAATATTGTTATTGATATTTTAACAGCATTTTTTCAACATAAGGAAATATTGACAAAAACAGCAACCCTGCAATCCTCCTACATCAGTCTCCTGAGGGCTGGGGTTACAGGCGTGCACCACACAGCCGCTCCAACCTTTCATTTGGGACAACCAAAAAGGAAAACAAAACAAAACAAAAATTTAAAAAAAAAAAAAAACACAAGTTCTCTCTGAGGTCGGAAAAAGTGAGAGATTATAACGAGAATACTAAGCTATTGATATTTTAACTGCATTTCCAACTCAAGGTAATATTAGCTAAACCCCCAAAGTAAAAAATCTTCACATTACTCATGCTTACCGATTTCTGTTCATTTTTATTTCATGGACTTTCAAATTTTATGATTTTTTCTCTTTTAAGACAAGGATCTCACGTAGTCCAGGCTGGCCTACAACTCTTTATGTAACTAAGGATGATCTTGAATTCCAGACCCTTCTACCTCCATCTCCCAACAAAGTTTATGGAATTTAAATTATTGTTGTAATTTTTTTTTAGATAAGCATAGAAGACTGACTGTAATCTTTTTCTTTTTCCCAGTAGAATCCTCGGTGCCACGAGAGTGAGGTGGAGGAGGGAGGGGCTGGGCAAGCCAAAGAGCAAAAGAACAGACCAGAGGCCCAAGAAAGCTAGCCTGCGCAGCCGCAGAGGCCCGGCATGCCTGCGCAGCTGCAGAGGCACGGGATGTTGGCACGGTTTCTGGACTGCACACTGCTGCTGATAATGTCTTCCAATAGATGTCTAGCCTTCATCACTATTCAGTCACCAAGACCACCTCTGAGAGCTCCGCCTTGCTCATAACTGAAACAGTTCCTGTTGGTCTTCTGCCCTGGACCTGCGGCATTCTGGACTAGTTCAGTTCTCAGTTGCGGCCAAGTGTAACATGTGAACAATAAGTCATGTCTTCTGCCATCACAGCTGAAGAAGCAAAAACATTTTTTTTGAAACCATAATGTGTATAAATGTTTCAAACAATGAACAAACAAACAGACAGACACACAGACAGAGAGCCTTCGGTGATATGAAAGAAAACAACCCAGGGAGACATTTGGATGGCTTAGTTTAGAAACAACTCAGTAAGTGGAAGATACCTGAACCAAGGGCAGAACACTCCCATGACGCCAGTTCTGAACAGAGCTGAGTGTTCTGTGCCTCCATGTTGGGCATTTTGCTAGCAATTTCCAGTGAGCATGGTGTAGTCTTCCCACTGGCTATTAATGTTTTTTTCTTTTCTTGTCTCCCCCACCCTCCCTTTAAGTCAGAGTTTCTCTGTGATCCTTGGCTATCCTGGAACTCACTCTGTAATGGAGGCTTGAATCCACAGAGATCCACCTGCCTCTGAAGGGTGAGCCCCCATGCCTGGCTTAATTTTTTTCTTTTTTATACTTCTTTATTTTATGTGTAGGTGGTTGGGGTGGTGTAAGTGGGGAGGTCAGAGGGCAACTTGTAGGAATCTGTTCTTGCTTTCCACCACGTGTGTCCCAAGGACTGAGTTCAGGTCATCAGCCTTGGAAGCAAGTTCCTATACCCACTGAACTGTCTCTTCAGTGCTCATATGTGAATACAAATCATAGATGGGTGGTGGGGGCACACACCTTTAATCTCAGCTCTAGGGAGGCAGAGGCAGGCAGATCTCTGTGAGCTTGAGGCCAGCCTCATCTACATGGCAAGTTCCAGGACAGCCAGGGCTATTACACAGAGAAACCTTGTCTTGAAAAACAAAACAACCTCCAACTTTCTACATTGTGTGAAATCTTTTAAAATGAAATTTTGTAGACATTTATTTTATGTTACGTGTGTGTGTGTGTGTGTGTGTGTGTGTGTGTGTGTGTGTACCACATGCATGCAGTTCCCTTGGGGGCCAGAAGAGGGCATCTGATGCTCCTGGAACTGGAGTTGGGGACAGTTGTGGTGTGAATGCTGGTAACTGAACCCAGCTCCTCTGGGAGAGCAGTAAATGCTTTTAGGTAGCAAGTCATCTCTCCAGCTACTCTAGGAATTCTTGTATTTTAAAAACACATTTCCTCTCATATGTATTAAAGCCTGTATTTTAGAGTCTCCAGTTATCTTTGGCTGAGTTACTCTTGACAGTCCTCTGTGCTATTCGTGATATCCCAATGAATTTAATCTTCATTTTCTCATAACAATGTGTTTTATGATGATAAAAGTCTTTCTTAAGCTGGAAATTTTATGTTAAGAACATAATCCAGGGGCTGAAGAGATAGCTCAGCAGCTAAGACTACTTGTCGTTCTTTCAGAGGACTCATGTTCAGTTCCAAGAACTCACATGATGGCTCACAACTATTCATCCCTCCAGTCCCAAGGGATCTGATGCCCTCTTCTGGTCTCCACTGGCACCAGACATGCATACACACACACAATATGAAACATATATATACATATAAAAATCAAACTTTAAAGACCTTTTGTAAAAGGAAGAACATAGTCCACTCTTTGGCTTCAGTAAGAATGTTTTGGGGCTTGGAGAGTCAAATGCTAACCTTGCAAGCATGCAGCCATGAGTTTGACTATGTGAACCTGTGTAAAAAAGAGCTAGTGGTGGTGACACGTGCTGGTAATCCCAGCACTGGAGAGGCAGAGACAGGAGCATCCCGGGCACTTGGTATCAGGCAGTATAGCCTACGTTGTCAGCTCCAGGAAGGAATGACAAGAAATGACACTCAAGATTGTCCTCTGCCTCCAGATATGCGTGTGTGCGTGCATCTGCTCTCCTGATGTACATATATGCGTGTGTGTGCATGCCACATCCGAACACGGCCACATACAGGATGCTTGGATCTTTCATTCTTTTACTCTGGACACTTTTTCCCCAATTTGTTTTATGTTTTTACTATCTAATTTTTCAAACATCTGGTTGTTCTTGTCGTTGTCGTCCTCCTCCTCCTCCTCCTCCTCCTCCTCCTCCTCTTCCTCCTCTTCTCCCTCATGTTGTTTTTTAGAGACAGGGTCTCTTTGTTCCTGAGTGCTGGAATTAAAGATGTGTGGCTCCATGATGCTCTTCAAACCTCCTAGCTGTTGATGAATGTGCTCCTACTCCTAGCAGGGCTTATGTGATGTCTCTTCTGCTTAAGAATTTTGACTTCTCAGTTCTCTCTCTCATTCTCTCTCTTTCTCTCTCTCATTCTCTCTCTCATTCTCTCTCTCTCTATGCCCCTTCCCCCTTCCCCCTCTCTCCACATGGTCATGGCCGGCCTCTACTCTTACTCTCTTTCTGTCTCTCTCTGTCTCTCTCTCTCTGTCTCTCTCTCTGTCTCTCTCTCTCTGTCTCTCTCTCTCTGTCTCTCTCTCTGTCTCTCTCTCTGTCTCTCTCTCAGGTTTCATGTGGTACAGGCTAGCCTCAAGCCTGTTATGTAGCTGAGGCTGGTCTTGAACTCCTGATCCTCCTCTCTCATCCTCCCAAGTGCTGGGACTATAGTTGCGAGCCACTACTCCCGGCTCAGGAATTTGATTTCTTCTCTGCCTTTCTGTGCTGTGTTTCCCCAGTTGTTTTCTGTAGTGTTGGCGCATCGCTTCATCTCCCTTTCCTGGTATTTCTTTATGTTTTTGGCTCACACCGTCTAACTGGCTTCTCTCCACGCGTCTGAGAGCTGTTTGTTCTGCCCTTCACAGTTGTGGTTTCAAGGCTGGGCATTTTCTGTTTCCTTAAGTATATTTATTGGGATATAATTCACATATCACACAACTCACTCATTTCAATTGCACATTCCAATGGCTTTTGTATGTTCCCGGAGTTGAGCAACTGTCACCACAGCACATTTTAGAACGTTTTCAGCACCCAAGAAAGAAACTCGAGGACCATTCGTAATCACTCCCAGTTTCTCACCCTCCCCACCCGCCCATCCTTTCCCTGTCACTTTCCTGGCAAGCATTGTCTATTTATGTCTCTTTGTGTTTGCCTAGTTTGGAATTTCTTTCTCCGTACTTTCTGACTGTAATTGTGTGTCTTCTGGCTTCTTCCCTTCTCTCCCTCCTCACCAGCCACCTAAGCCTCTAGTATCTGTTACTCTGAGATATCTTGTTTAATTATGTAATTAATCCACTGATTGTTGTTTTTTTGGGAAACAGTCTTGCTCTGTAGCCCAGGCTGGCCTTGAACTCAATGTCCTCCTACCTTCACCTCCTGTGTGCTATATTATAAATATAACAAAGTCTGGTCTTTGTTTGTTTGTTTGTTTTTAGATAGGGACTCTTGTAGCTCATGTTGGCCTTGACCTCAATGTGTAGCAAGAATGATTTTAAACTTCTACCTCCTGAGTGTTGGAATTACAAGCATGTCCCACTATTTCTGGTTCTATGCCGTGCTAGGGACCAAACCCAGGACTTCCTGGATGCTAGGCAAACCCAGGACTTCCTGGATGCTAGGCAAGTTCTGTACCAGCCGAGCTGCATCTCCAGGCAAGATTCCTTGTTTTGGACAAAGTCTGACCCTGTAGCTGAGGCTGCTTTGGATCTTATCCCAACCTGGCCTCCAACCCTTGGAAACCTGCCATCCTAGTCTCCCAAATGCTGGATTACAACCGTGAGGCACCACACCTGACTTGTTTTTCTACTGTATTTATATGCTTATTAAGGAGTTTTGAGACAGGGTCTCTTGTAGCCCAAAGTGGCCTTGAACTCCTGACGCTTCATGTCTGAGTTCTGGTACCTGCCTTGTCTGCTTTCAGATCTGCCTCTTTGCCTGCAACTTTGTAGTTTGATTATAACCTGTCCCGTAGAGGACTTTTTTTTGGATTGAATACATTGGGGACCTGGTAAACATCTTGGATCTGGAGATTGTCTGGATCCCTGTCAAGATCCGGAGTTTTCAGCTATTATTTTATTAAGTAAGTGTCTGTTTCTCTTCTCATCTGCGCAACTCCCATAATGTTCATACTTTGCTCAGTTGTTTTATTGTAACAAATTTGTGTTTGTGTGTGTGTGTTCATGCACAAGTACATGTAGAAGCTCCAGGTCGACCTTGGTGTCATTCATTGTGGGTCATCCACCTGGATTTGTTGAAACAGGCTCTCTTATTGGCCAGGAGCTCACCAATTAGACTAGAGCCACAGGCTAGTGAATCCCTGAGATCTATCTGTCTCTGCCTCCCCAGTGCTAGGGTCTAGCACAGCCTGGCCCACTATTCATTACTGTAGCCCAGAATTATAGTCCTTCCTCCTAAGTGCTGGGATTTCAGGCATGTACCACCTTGCCCACTCTCTCTGGGATATGTCAAAGGCCTTTCTTCACCACCAGGAATTCTTTCTTCTACTTGACCCCATCTATGGCTGAAATTCTTTGGTCTGTGTGTTTGTCGTCATTTGATTCGTTGAATTCTTCACTTTCAATATTTCTACTGAGTTACCTGTTTGTATTTTCTACACTCTGCTGAGTCTTTTGAAGATAATTATTTTAAATCCCTTCTAAGGTGATTCCTAAGTTTCCTTTTTGCTGCGGTTGGTTATTGGGGACATTGGTGTTCCTTTGGTGACGTGCTAACCTGATGTCTCATTCTGTGTCCCTACACTGATACTGCACATCTATCTGGTGGGACAGCTGGATCTTTTGGTTTCTGCATCAACTTTTTGTAGGAAAAAAATAACCTTCCACCTGCTGATGGATCCTGGTTAGCAGTCCTCTGGGCAGCATGCCTCTGCCTTGAGCCTAGACAGGTGTGGAAGTGTCACCTCTGCTTCCTTCAGCTGTAATCCACTTCAGTAATGCTCACAGGTACCAGAATTTAGATTGTAGGAATTTGTGATGGTGCAGTACAGCCTTCAGAGGAGCAAAGATGTTCAGTGGGTGCATGGTGGGTCCACTATCTCGGAGCACAGACTCACCGGGAGGCAAGGTACTAGGCTAGCCTGTGTACCAAGGGAGTACACAGTGTCCTTGCAGTGCCTGTGTTTCCTTGGGAATAGGATGCCCATTCACTACGTGCTAGGATGATCCTCTGGGCGGGCTCTGAGTGTCCAGGGTTAGGACACTGCAACCACGTATGTGAGCATTATGCAATGATGGTAGCATCTCACACAAACGTGCTAGTGGATTTGGAGTATCATACACTCTACCAGGGGCTCTGATCTCAAGATGACCTTGTGTTAGCCATGGTAGTCTTAACCGAGCCCTCAGGAAACAGAGGCAGGCAAATCTTTGTGAGTTTGAGGCCAGCCTTGTCAATATAGAGTTCTAGGATAGCCAGAACTACACAGTGAGATCCTGTCTCCCAAACAAAATTCAAAAGAAAAAGATTGTATTTTTTTAAGAAGTAGTTTTAGTTAGCATAAAGAAGAATTGTTCTCATTTACTATGATATTTTCATGCATATGTATCGCTGGGCTTTGCTTTTATCAGCATGCTGCTTTCCACCATCCCTTCTTCCTGTCTCTCCATGATCCTCTCTCCCTCACCTCCCACTCATCCCCCCCCCCCTCCAATAGTCAGTCTTTGCTTTTCACATCCTTGGCGTATCTGTTTAAATCAAGATTCAGCCTAAAAGAGAAAAAATTGTATTTTGTCTTTTTTCCCCTCCATTACCTTTCTGTTTTTTGTTGTTGCTTGGTTTCTGTGGCCTTGAACTCACAGAGATCTACCAGCCTCTGCCTCAAAAGTGCTGGGGTTAAAGACGTGCACCACTATGCTTGAGGTACAGTTCTTTGTCCATTGTTCTTTTTAAAAACATATGTATGCCAGGCGGTGGTGGCGCACGCCTTTAATCCCAGCACTTGGGAGGCAGAGGCAGGCAGATTTCTGAGTTCGAGGCCAGCCTGGTCTACAGAGTGAGTTCCAGGACAGCCAGGGCTATACAGATAAACCCTGTCTCGAAAAACCTAAAAAAATAAAAATAAAAAAATAATAAAAAAATAAAATAAAACTAAAAACATATGTATGAGATGAACCCTAGGCTCCTCTAGTCAGTTAGCTTTTTGCTCTGTCCCTCCTTCCCTTCCTCTCTTTCTCCCTCCATCCCTCCTTCCCATCCTTCTTCCCTCCCTCCCTCCCTTTCCCCCTCCTTTCTTCCCTCCTTTTCCTGTGGTGCTGGGTCTTATACATGGCAGGCAAAGTTTCACCTCTGAGCTGCACTCCCAGCTTTGACTATGTCTTCTCTGTAGTGAGAAGTATTGATATAATCAAATGAGACTTCGTGTTGCCATGGATACTCTCTTAAGTACAGATTTCAAATTCTATTATTATTATCATTATTATTATTAGTAGTAATTAGCTTATACCAGTGGGTGGAGAGCTGTTGAGTTTTTCTTGGTGTCTATTCCACTGTAAGTCACTAGCATTCTCTCCTTGCCTCAGAGAGGTGACTTTTCCACATTTCCGTAAACTACTCTGCCAGCAGCAGATTGCTATTACTTGTTCTTGGACACTCAGCAGGGCGTGTGTGTGTTCTTGGACACTCTTTACTTCTAAGAGCCACCTCCTTAGGCAGGTGCATGTTTGGGGCAGATAATGATGGGGTCTCCTAGCACAGGTTATCTCATGCTGTCTTCACCCTACTACCACATGGCCCCCGGTTAGGTTTTTTTATCCTCCTTCCTCTTAGTACGAGGCTTTCTTTGGAGGGGTGGGGCCGGGGTGAGAAAGAGTCGCAGGCTCTGAGCCTGGCTTCGTTCCTCTTGTACAGTGTTTCACTCTTGCTCGCCCTCTTTAACCACATCCTAAGCAAGGCTTTCTTTGGTCCTTTGCCCTGCCTCTAATCTTTCTCATAAACACTTGATGGAAATTTATGAAGAAAGGCCTATGAAAAGGTGCAAATTTACTTTGGATCTGCAGCTCCTAGACGTTCTAAAGTCTTACAGTAGGCCATGTCCCCCTGTCTTTTACATATTAAAGACAATTTATTGAGCCTGACACAGAGGGTCTATAGCTCAGTGGTAGAGAGCACTTACCTAGCACACATGAGGCACTAGGTTCAAACCCAAGCGTGTGTGTGTGTGTGTTCGCGCACACATGTACAGAAGTATGTGAGTATGTGTGGAGCTCAGGAAAACTCTGAGTTGCATATTTCTTTCTAGCGTGGGTTGCGGGGGTTCAATTCAGGTGGTCAGGCTTACATGGCAAGTGCCCCCACCCTCTGAGCAATCTGACTGACTGGGAATCTCTGACTTACCCTCTTGGATTAAAAGGTTCTATGATTTCTAACCTTATGATTAAAAGGCTCTGAAGTATTTTCTTGTTTCGTACAATCGCACCATCGATGTAGCTGCAATAGATTGTTTAGTGTTTAATCTTTGAGGTTGCTTCAGTTTGAAGGCAAATGAACAGCTTCCCAGCTTCTTACACGAGAGATAAGGCACTGATTTGGGGAAAGGGAAGACAATTTAAGTGGGGTCACATTTGGGCAAATTTGTGATCTCCTGACCTCTTAGCTGCATCAAACCTCTCTTGATAATAGAAGCAGCCAGCCTCACCGGTTCATTTGATAGGTCTTGCCTTGTTTATCTTGAGATGTCAGAACTTTACTTGAAGAAGTTACATTATAAAGAATTGACAATTTGGGTTCTGTACCACTTGAACTAGCCTTCACTGTCTCTGGATCGAGTAGCCAGAATCACATCCCAGCATGTTCTAGGTAGGACAGGTCCAAAGTATGAGGCAGGAGGGGGAAAAAAGCTTCCTTACAAAGAGAATTCACATGGGTTTGAGTACTACTAAGTACTATTAAGTAGCTATGACTTAAGCCCATATTGAGAGTATGCTTACCAGAAGCTCAGTTTGTTGGTTCAAACAGGTGGGGATAACTCTTGGAGCTTTCCACAAAATGTTAGAAGTTCTTCGCTGTGCTGGTCTTGTAGCTTAGTTGGTAAGAGGGCTTGCCTAGCATGCACAGAACCCTGGGTGGTTTTGTTTTGTTTTGTTTTGTTTTGTTTTGTTTTGTTTTGTTTTGTTTTGTTTCTCCCTGAGACAGGGTTTCTCTGTGTAGCCCTAGCTGTCCTAGAGCACTCTCCATAGACCAGGTTGGCCTTGAACTCTCAGAGATCATCTTGCCTTTGCCTTCTAAGTGCTGGGATTAAAGGGATGTGCCACCCACCCAGTGCTTTTTGTTTGTTTTTTAATTTTTAAAAATCTCCCTGCATAATCTTGGTGTGGTGGCACCTGCCTATAGTTCCAGTACTTGGGAGGTGCAGGCAGGAGGATCTGAAGTTCTAGGTCACTTTTGGCTACACAGAGAGTTGAGAGGCTTCTCTGCATACATGAGATACCCTGTCTTAAAAAGAAACCATTAGAAAACAGAGGGTTTCTGGTGGGTGGAGGTGCAACTATTGGAATGGATAACCTGCTTTCCCTCTCCTCTTATGACTGAAAGAGCACCCTAAAGAATGTGCCCCTTTTCCAAATGCCTTAGTTAGGGTTCCCATTGCTGTGAGGAGACACCATGACCGCAGCAGCTCCTATAAAGGAAAACAGTTAACTGGAGTCGGCTTACGGTTTCAGAGGTTTAGTTCATTTTCATCGTGGTGGGAATCCTGGCAGCGTGCAGGCGGACATGGTGCTGGAGGAAGAGCTGGGAGTTGTTCATCTTGATCTGCAGGCAGCAGAAGTGACTGCAAGCCACACTGGGCATAGCTTGAGCCTAGGAGCTCTCAAAGCCCGCCCCTACATTGACACACTTCCTCCAAACAAGGCCACACCTCCTAATAGTACCACTCCCTAAGGGACAAGCTTTCACGCACAGGAGTCTATGGGGGCCATTCTTATTCAAACCACCACACCAAGACACTGAAGCATAAATTAATGAAGAGAGTGGAGTAGCATCAACCTTGAAAAATGCACCGGCTCTCCTCCTTCAGCTAGGGACACTAGAGAAGCACAGATGTTGTGGTAATTATTTAAAATGGCCTCCGGTCATGCCGACTATCTAAGCTGCAGTGGATCTGCCTAGCCTAGCCACCATGTTTCTCAGCTGGAGGCCATGTGTGCACAGCAGCTAGAACTGGCCCACCAGAAACACTAGCCCTACCACCCAGGAGACGCCAGCAGGGGAGATGGCTTTGCCAATCTTCCACACTGTCTTTGCAAGGCTGGGCATTGCCCAGACCATTCCGCCATCCATGCGGGCCCAGTAAGAGAATGAGGCTCTAATTCTTACAGATTAATCAAAGGCTTTATATGTTTGATAATGATTAATAACAAGATGCCCATACAAAGAGAGTTGTATCCCAATTAGCTAACCTAATTATAAGTTTATAAGTTGTTCCCCAAGAGTGCTCTCCATACCTGTGTGGTTCTCCATCCTCCTACATCTCTGCTCTCTCCAGCTCCTCCTCTTCCTTTTCCTCTTCCTCTCCTAACTCTTCCCACCTTAGCTCCTCCACACAGAAAGTCACGGGCTGCTATTATTGTCCCTCCATCCTCCGACTACAACAGGGATGATGATGCCCAGGATCAGAGGCCCTGAGCTTCTGGGCAACGAAGAGAAAACCATGAGTTACCACAGAAGACATCAGGGACATAGAGTAGTAGGAATACTTACGGGTATCTTTGTTGGTGGTTAACGTAAGAACATAGATTTACTTTTATTTCCTGCGTCTGAGTATTTTGCCTGTATGTATGTGCATGCCTGGTGCCCACGGAGGCTGGAGGAGGGCACTGGATCCCCTGGAACTGGAGTTAAGAATGGTGTGCGTCTCCATGTGGATGCTGGGAATTGAATAGCAGTCCTTTGCAAGAGCACTGAGTGCTCTTAAACAGTGAGCCATCTCTCTAGGCCTGGGCAGTGCTAATTTTCTTTCAGTTTGTCCCATAGCTGAGATAGAAGGATAGCCTACAAGTAGAAGTCGAGTGACTAAATCCCAGTTTGAGGTGCCTTTTTTGAGACCTAGGGTTTCCCCTCTCATTCCCAGAGTTCTGTCGTTACCAGTTTTACGCCAGGCTCCACAGGAAGTAAAGATCCTGAACTGGGAGGTCTCCTTCAACGATGGCTGGCTCCTCGGTCCCAGGCTGGGGTGTGCTCAGTCTGTCATGAACTGAATGAAAGCAGAAGCCATGACCCTCCACTGATGCCTGACTCACTGGCGCCTCCTGCAGTCCTTCGGAGAGCCCGTTTCTCCTGACAGAACCGAGGGTGGCCACGTGAGCCTGGGGAGCGAGCGGGTGCCACCTTACTGGGAGAAGGGGGGTGGCCTACGTGGTGGCATGGCGTCCGGAGGTGGCTCCCTGGGCCTCATAGCCTGCCTCTTGCTGCTTCAGCCAAAGCCCTGTGAGGCCAGGGCAGCTGCCTCTGTACACTCTACTACCAGTTTCTCCTCGGGGCTCACTGAAGCTCCTAGAGAAAACCCACCGCTACCCACTAAGGTGCGCACGACCAAGAGGCCTACCACCCGCTCTCTTTTCGCGATGTTTTCCTTAGGTAATTTGTTAAGGGTTGTCTGCGGCAAGATGAAGACTGTGTCAAGGCCCAGAGTTGGAGTTAATGACACCCTGAATCTGAGAGACACGGGTGTAGCTCAGGCCGCTGTTGCGCTGTTGCGTAGAGTCTGGTTGCCTTGCCTGTGGCTTCTGGGGGATTTGACTGCCATGGGGTGTGTATGACACGGTGGCCTTGAGGGTATGAAGTATCCGTGGTGTGGTGTTCAACAAGACATAGCTTCCTTCTTGGCTATCGTTGGGGCATGTGGTGCGTTAGCATGTAGAGAGGACTTAACTCTTATGAGTTCTTTTCGTCCTCACTCAGTGTGTGGCCAGCCCTTTATGAAGATCATGGGAGGGGTGGACGCTGAAGAGGGAAAGTGGCCCTGGCAGGTGAGCGTTCGGGTCAGACACATGCACGTCTGCGGAGGTTCCCTCATCAATTCCCAATGGGTGCTTACTGCAGCCCATTGTATTTACAGGTGAGGAGAGATGGGGAGGATTCTGGAGGGAAACCATGCTGTCTAATCTACCTGCCTGACAAAAAAACATTACAAAACAAAAGAAGAGGAGTGATCATGCTATGACCATCTTTTTACTAGAAATACTTGGGGTGTGACACAGGCAAAATAATTGAGAGATTACTAGAGTTTCAGTGACAGAGACAGGATGGTAGAGAGTAGCAAAAGAGATTGGAAAGAGTGGAAAGGGTATGAGAGAGCTTGGTAGGATCATGGCTAACGAGGCAACGCATTTTTTCCACAGCCGAATCGAATACAACGTCAAGATGGGCGATCGGAGCGTCTACCGGCAAAACACAAGTCTGGTGATTCCCATACAGAACATCTTTGTCCACCCAAAGTTCTCAACAGCAATCGTGGTTAAAAATGATATTGCCCTTCTCAAGCTCCGACACCCCGTGAATTTCACCGCTAACATCTATCCTGTCTGCATCCCTTCAGAGACTTTTCATGTTAAAGCTGGAACCAAATGCTGGGTCACAGGATGGGGCAAACCAGATCCAGGTGGTAAGACTTGGCGCTCAGAAGGAAGTTCGGCTTTATTCCTAGGGTAGAAACAAAAGATCTCGAGAGGCACAAAAAGGAAGGCAGACTCCTTGGCAGGGGGGTGAGGGGCAGGCAGTTTGGCACGAGTCAAGGTAATGGTCAGATTAGGTGATCCCTGATCTTGTATTGAAGTCTTTTGTCACAGCACATATGATGACAGCCCACAAAAGGTATCTCTCTCTCCTGGGAGCTGGAATTATGTCCAATCTCCTTTTGCAGATTTGTGGGGCAATGTGCTGAGTGGTTATAGGAATTGCTACATTCCCTGTGGACAAAGGCCAGATGCGATGCAATTCTCCTGGGTGGATATTTAGATCTGATTTATTTTGTTTGGTGTGTTATGAGTGTTTTGCTTTCACGTATGTCTGTGTACCAAATGCCTGACTGATACCTGCAGAGAAGAGGGTGTCAGGGGCCCTGGGGCTGGAGTTATGAGTTATGAGTCTCCACAAGCTGAGGGAGGAACCTGGGTCCTCTGAAAGAATAAGTGCTCTTAACTGCTGAGCCATCTGCCCAGTACTTTGAGTGGATTTTTCCTCACTGCTCGATGAGCTGCTGGCCAGCTTCTCAATGGAAGTCCCTGTCTTGGTATTTATGGAGTTCCTTGTTCCTAGAGGAACTGGGTGAGCCACAGATCTCTCTGTTGGTATGCTTCTTATCCGTGAGAAGAAGTCACACGTGATACCTTTTAGAGTTCTCTCTCGAGAGCCTGTGATCATGTTCTAGAAAGTGAAGAAAATTGGCTGGGTGTGGTGTTCCATGCAGAAGTATAGACAGTTTGAGACTCGTCATGGCTATGTAAAGACCTTATCTCACTGACAAACAAAAAATAAAAGACTCACAGTATATCTCCTCTCTATTATTTGCCCAGGCTATCTCCTCTCTACCACACTGACATCAGTAATGAGTTTGGTGGGCTGTCATTTCTTGATCCTCTAAGGCCTTGCCTCCCCTTCAGAAACATCACCCTTCCTTTGTCTTAGTTTTTTCCCATTTAAGTATGAGAATTGGACCCAGGGCCTTAAGCAAGCTAGTGAAGGGCTCTAGCACAAAGTTATATTCACAGCCCTTTCTACTTTTTGTTTTGAGACAGAGTCTTGCTAAGTTGCCCAAGACAGCCTTGGACTCACACTGTAGCCCAGGCAGGCCTTGCACTTGAGGTTCTCCTGCCTTGGCCTCCCATGGACCTACAGACTTAGGCCATTAGGCCTGGCTCAGTTCTACCTGTTACTCAATTTTTTCCTATCACAGCTTTTAGTCTCAGTTTCGTCTGTGTCAAATGGGGGCAATATTAATTTCCCTGCCTTTGTCCAGAGGAATTCTTGGCTGTTTGAGTGCTTGTTCTCCACTGAGCAGATTCATACACTGCTGATCTTTTTTATTAGCACCAGAAGTTCCAACAGAAATTCTCCAGGAGGTGGAGCAAAATGTCATCCTTTACGAGGAATGTAATGAGATGCTGAAGAAAGCTACATCGCGTTCTACTGATATAGTTAAGAGAGGCATGATCTGTGCCTATAAAGAACAGGGAAAGGATGCTTGCCAGGTAAGTTCATGGGCTCCTTCCTTAGCCTCAGATGTCAAGGCCTGAGGTATTTGCTAACTCTTTCACTCAAGAAAATTCATTGGGAGAGCCCTGACACCCCATGGCTCCAGGAGTTGGCCTCACCCGATCTTTCTGTGTAGCACAGGGTAGCCTTGAACTTGAGATCGGCCTGCATCAACCTCCCAAGCATTGAGATTACAGGGCGACATCACCGTGTCCAGCTGGTTTGGTCTTCTCTAAAGGACCTGTGTAGGTGGATGTGTGGGGTTTATGTGTTCATGTGTTGAAGTTGGGGTGGGTAATATAATAAAGTTTTGCATCGTGTTCCCCTATGTGGCAGTTCCCACGACAAAGGGAACATGAGCCCGTGTTGACTCAGTTAGCCTATATCACAACCTGGCAACATAACATCATAGCTATCACACTGCTGTGGAAGTCCAAAGACATGAACAGAAGGCCCTCTTGTGATATTATTTTTAGAGATAGGGGTCAATATGCTTAGGGGATCAGAGGTCTGAGCGCACTTCTTATGCTGTCCAAGTGTGAGGTACATACGTGTAACCCCAGCACTCAAGAGTTTGAGGTAGGAAGATCAAGAGTTCAAGGCCAGACTAGCCTACATAGTGAATTTGAGGTGAGTCTTGGTTATGTAGTGAGACCTTGTCTCCATTTCAGGAATGGGAGGTGACAAGCAGTGGACAAGAAGCCCTGGGTTTGTACCCCTGCACTGGGTAGAGGACACTGATGTTTCAAATACCTGGAGCAATAGAGTAGGGCTGAATGTGGCCGTTTCCAGAGTGGCCCAGGCAGACATGGGAAGCTCGGCTGGGTGAACATGGTCAGCTTTTCCTTTTAGATCAGTGGCTCCCATGGATGTGTAATTCCCGAACTAATATCTTCAGAGCGTGTAGAAGATGCCATTGAGTTCTGACCAGGGTCTAGTGACCAAGCAGTGAGGAAAGTGAGTCTGAGGTAAAACTATCAGTTCATGTGAAGTTAGGGGTGGTAAGAGATACTGAGGAAGTCTATGGTTTGTTTGTTCATTTAATGTGTATGTGTACGCCGTCGCTGAATTCAGACACATCAGAAGAAGGCATCAGATCCTATTATAAATGGTTGTGAGCCACCATGTAGTTGCTGGGAATTGAACTCAGAACCTCTGGAAGAAGAGTCAGTGCTCTTAACTGCTGAGCCATCTCTCCAGCACCCCCTGGAAGCCTATGTCTTTTTCACTGAAGTGATTGTTAGGGTCTCTGAAGCAGATTTGGGAGAAGAATATTCGTAAATGGGCTCCATAATCCACAAGGATCCTGCTGTATAGGTTAGGGGAGAAACTGCATTACATGTAAGGAGCTGCTACATAGAAATGATGTTTAATGGGATTTTTTTTTTAAAAAAGATTTGTTTTCATTTTATGTGAGTGATTTGCTTTCATGTATTTGTGTGCACCGTGTTCATACAGTCCCTGCAGAAGCCAGAAGAAAGTGTAGGGTCCCCTAGAACTGGAGCAACAGGGAAGGGTGGGTCACCATGTGGCTGTTCTCAACTAATCCAGCATCCTCTACAAACGGAGCAAGTGCTCTTAACCACAGAGTCATGTCTCCAGCTCCTCGGAAGTGGAATTCAGAATTTAATACCACTGTGGCTCGAGAAATGATGAAGATAACCTCAGAACATATTAATGCTTCCCCGTTAACTCTTCAGTGGCCATAGGTATACACCCAGTTTCAGCATTTGTGTATTAATAGAAACTTGGGCATGGCAAGGATGCTTCTCCCGCCCCTCTTTCCAAGACAGTGTCTTAGTATGTAGTCCAGTAGGCTTGAACTCCTTGAAATCATTCTGCCTCACCCTCACTAGGGCTGATACTTACTATAGGTGTATGGTACTGCACTTGGCTCTGGCTGCACCTTTGGGGTGCCCAAAGAAACCATGTGTGAGCCTGTCTCCTAGGTGTCTTCCCGTGTAATTAGCCAAACCCAGTGGGGATCAATTCCATTCTCTCCATGTGTTTCTCTTTCTTCAGGGAGATTCTGGAGGCCCATTATCCTGTGAATTGGACAACAGATGGGTGCAGGTAGGAGTTGTGAGCTGGGGCATCAGTTGTGGTCGCCGAGGATATCCTGGAGTTTATACAGACGTTGCCTTCTACAGCAAGTGGCTAATTGCCGTGGTGAACCAGGCTGCTTGTTTGCATCCAGTGGTCTTCCCCATCTTACTGCTGTGTTTGCTAACCTTGTGACATCCTGAGGACATGGTGACGGCTCATCTCATTCCCGTCTGCTTTCAGAGCCCCTCTCGTTTGACCTTCCCAATGCCCTTTCTTCAAATCCCATTTGGGATCCCTTGCCCCAGAAGAGAGCCACAGTGAAATATGTGGGGGATCTGAGAGACTTTAAAGTGTTCTGCCGGGTCACCATCTTTGGCCACACTACTCCTGAGTTGTGCTCTGCCTGGCAGTGACAAAGGTTAGTCAGTTTCAGAGGGCAAACTGCCTTGCCAGGTAAAGGACAGTGACCTTGGCAAGGATGTCATCAGGGGAGGAGCAAGTGCTGGATGTGGCTGTGGTTTCAGGGCTCTTACCTCAGACTCTGTCATGTTAGAGCTAGCTCTGTGATGAGAGAGAGAGAGAGAGAGAGAGAGAGAGAGAGAGAGAGAGAGAGAGGAGAGACCTTGTGTCCTAACTATAATTGTTTTCTCTATACACTACATCTATGACTTTTTGAGGTTACATTTCTTATAGAATGTAATTTGCAACCATGTTCAAAGATAAAGCGAAAATTGGAAAATAATTAAGAAACTAACTATATGGGCAGATTTCCTTATTTCTCTTAAAGAATTTTCTCTTATAAATAAAATTTAAGGGGTCTATGAAGTGCCCTACTCTGTTCAGGCCTAATGGCAGAAGGACAGGGGGGGACACTGAACTCAAAGGTCCCATGCTCTGGCCCTGAACAAGCGTGGTGTGCTTGTTAACTTTTTTTTTTTTCCGGACAGGGTTTCTCTGTGTGGCTCTAGGTGTCCTGGAACTCACTCTGTAGGCCAGGCTGGCCTCGAACTCACAGAGATCCACCTCTGAGTGCTGGGATCCAAGAAGTGCACCATCATCACCTGGCTGCACATGTGGCTTTGAACACTCTCATCGTGGCATCTCTAAGAAAAACAAACGTCTCTGCACTCTTGGTTTCAGCTCTGTTGAGGACATTTTTCCCTCAGCCAGCAGGAAACACAAACTAGGTCCCAGAGGACTATTTTATTATTATTATTATTTCTCCTCCCCCTTCTTTTCATGTCACTGTAAATATGTAAATATTTTTCATCCTCCCTTGCTAGCAATCAATTGTATATTCTTGTTTTAAAGGTTTTTTGGTTATTTATAATCCAGATAATTTTTATTGCTGATTTTTAAAGTTATCCTTCATATATTCTTCTAAGGGTATTAAATCTAAGACTTGGTTTGCTTTTAACTGGAGGTTGTGAAGAATTTTCTGTAATTTTTCCCCTAGAAAAAGCGTTTCTAGTTTTAGCATTGACACTTAATGTCTAGCATTGACACTTAATGTCTGTGATCAACAAGTTAAATTTTGTTCATGGCACATGGTAGAGATCAGAATTTGTATTTCAGTGCCTTTAATGTTCATTAAATTGTTACAATCTGATTTGTTGACATGCATTTGTTTCAACATCAGTTTGAACCGCTAATTGACAATATATTTCTGCACCTATTCCTTGACTCTGTATCTATAGGCATAACTTTTTTCAGCCTATTTTTAATAACGGTTCAATCTCTCCTCTAGCCCACCACCCAGCAGAGACAGAGGAAGAGAAAAGTTCTTAGGATGTGGGGGAAGTGGACCTGTTCAGCAATAGTGCTTTGGGGGCAAGTGAGCTTAATTTTCTTTGGCAGCAGTTCAGTCCTGTAGTAAACACTAAATACGACTCAGCAGCTGCAAACCAGTCCTCTAGGCAGGCAGACACCAGACTTGAACCAGCAGCTGTAATTCAATCCTGAAGAAACTGAAAGACTTGCCAACCAGCCTGAGGAGAGGCCGCAGAAGCAGCAAGCTGCCAAAGGAACCTCATGAGCAATTCTTTGGCAAGTTTCTCTCAGTGGCATCATTAGTTGAGATCAACAGTGCTATGTAAGGCGAACCATCCATGTCACTTTTGAATGCTCAGTGCTTACTGTCTGTAGGGTCACATTTAAACTCCTTCATGGCAGGTCCTTTCATGTGTTTGCTACATGAAAACATCCTTTCACCCGTGTCTGCTTCAGGAAAACATTCTTTCATGTGTCTGCTTTAGCAAGACATCCCTTGACCTGTGTACCCCAGCAAAACATCGTTTGATGTAACTGACTTTCCAAAGAACCAGAACTTTCCACCTCACTTATCTGTCTACATATTCTTAAGTACAATGCCACCCTGTCCCAATTACTGTGGTTTCTAATCTTACAATTCAGTAGTGTTGTACTTACAAATTTATTCACATTTTTCAAGCTTCAGGCTTCTTGGAGTTTAGATTCTGAGGGCTTTAGTGATAGCCCAGTTTGTATAGTTTTGCTGCGTGTGCAACCATGATGAGTTCCCCAGCCCTATATAAAAAGCCAGACATGGTGGTATGCATCTATGATCCCAAGGCTAGAGAGACAGAAGCCAGTAGACCTCTGGGACTGCTTAGGCAGCAACTCAGCCTAACAGGCAAACCCCAGATCCAGTGAGAGGCTCTGTCTCAAAAATACAAAGGGGACAGCTTCTGAGGTGCAATACCTAAGAGTGACGTCTGGCCTCTATGTTCAACACTTGAGCACATGTATCTACACATACTTGAATACACACTTGTATGTAAACACACAGATAAAATGGCTGGAGTGATGGCTTGGTGATTAAGAGTGCTTGCTGCTCTCACAGAGTTTTGTTCCCAGTACCCATGTCCAGGCTTTTCAGAACCATCTATAACTCTAGTCCCAGAGTATCTGGCTTCTAAGGGCACCTGCACACGCGTTTGCATATACACTCAGAAGTAAAAATAAAATAAATCTTTTAAAATGTATGTAGAAAGATCAAAGGACTCAGAATGAATAATTCCAACATGGGTTTCAAGACTTTAAAATGATACATTAAGCAATACAAGGATGTATTGTCATTGGGGCAGAAATATAGGTCAGTGGAACAGAACAAGGAATCTGGAAATAGGTCCACACCTATTCAGCCAGATGATTTTAATGAAAGTACTCATGTAATCCAATGGGGAAAGAGAGTCTTTATTTAGTGATGACGACTTAGGAATGTACTTCAGTATAGTGGAACTCTTATTTAGTGGGCATGAGGGCCTTAGTTTAATACCCAGTACCACAAAAAATAAAGGGTGTTAGAAAAATGGCCTTTGTGCCTGGTAGTGGTGACACACACCTTTAATCCCAGCACTTGGGAAGCAGAGGCAGGTGGATCTATGTGAGTTCAAAGCTAGCCTGGTCTACAGAGAGAGTTCCAGAACAGCCAAGGCTACACAGAGAAACCCTGTCTTGAAAAGAAAAGAAAGAAAGAAAAATGACCTTTGGTTCTAACCTTGCAATGTATAGCTATTTCATTTTATCAATTCAGATAATTTACAGAACTCAATATAAACTATAAATAAAATATATAATTTATAGAACTCAATACAAACTATAAATAAACTATAAATAAAAATCTATAAAACTTCTAGGAGAAAGTGAGAAGGAAAATCTGTGTATCTTGGGCATGCAAAGATTTTTTTACATAAGGCATAGAAAGTATGAGCATTAGCTGGTAAGATGGCTTTGTGGGTAAAGGTGCTCATTACCAAGGCTGATGACCTGAGTTTTATCCCTGGGACCCATACTGTAGAAAGAGAGAAGTGCTTCCTGCAAGTTGACCCTTGACATCTACACCTTTGACATGAGTGTATAGAGATCTCTCTCCCTCTCTCTCTCTCTCTCTCTCTCTCTCTCTCTCTCTCTCTCTCTCTCATACACACACACACACACACACACACACACACAAACAAATATACACACACAAATTTAAGCTATATATAATACAAGAAAAATAGATCTTAATTGAGATCTTAATTGCTCTAATCTAGCTGTCTTCAGTCTCGAAGGGGAATGAGAACGCAGGTGAATTTAGGACTAGTTAGACCTGGATAATGAACTTTTTAGATATGCTGTTCTTAAGTGGTCAACAAGTCTACATACTGTTGTTTTTAACAAAATTTCAATCATCCAATTTTACCAATAAAGACTTGGGAGCCTTTCCTTCACTTCCTGTCAACTGGTTGCTTGCTCTGTCTCTTGACCTATGGTTGATTTTATTTAATCTGGTTTACAATATTCAAGCAGAAAGTTTTGGATTAAAGGTGTGTGCTAAGGCTGAGCCACACCACAACTAAAAACAGGGGTTTCCTCCCAGTAAATAACATAATCTTGGAGTTCACAGTATAATCAAATATCCTACAACAACATACAGACCTGAGAAGGAACCTGATCCAAAGTTTAAGGTAATGGAGGAAAGATGAAGGCAGAGAGGCCAAGCTCTTATCTGCAAGGAGCCATCTGGGAGAAGCTAAAAACTAGCAGATGATCTTCCTGAGATGGTTCTGCTATGGACTGGAAATCTATGATGGTTTTGCTTCTTTAGGCAAAGCAGAGAAGATTACATTTTAGTAAAGATTCCTGCTATTAATATGCTTTTCCTGTTTTTATTAAATGTATATAACAACCACTAGGTATTAGCCCACCCTTTTGAGCAGATTTCTGCAGAACAACTAAGATGTACTGTCTTGTAGTGATGCTATATAGATAAATAGATGATCTCTTAAGTCTTTTTTTGTTTTGTTTTGTTTTGTTTTTTGGTTTTTTTTGTTTGTTTGTTTTTTTCAAGACAGGGTTTCTGTGTAGCCCTGGATGTCCTGGAACTCACTCAGTAGACCAGGCTGGCCTGGAACTCAGAAATCCACCTGCCTCTGCCTCCCAAGTACTGGAATTAAAGGCGTGTGCCACCACTGCCCGGTGATCTCTCAATTCTTAATGATGACTCTATAAGAATTCCTGAAATTATATTAGTTATTAAAATCTTTTATAATGGGACTGTCATTAAGTCCTTTCTTATGTCAAAATTGCAATGAGAACTTTACCAGTCTTCAAGTGTCAAGAGTTAATTGCTTCTGAGATAACAAACAGGCATCTACAATTGAGAGCACATTTCAAGAGACTGTAAAACAATTAACCAATGGTAATAAAAAGGGAACTAACAGTTTACTATAGGTGCAAGGACAGACAATAAAAAATTGGGGTTATCTATACAAAACTTTAATACTATCTTAGTTACAAAATTATGGTTTTTAACTTTTTGTTTGTTTGTTTATTTTTGAGTCAGGGTTTCTCTGTGTAGCCCTGGCTGTCCTGGAACTCACTCTGTAGACCAGGCTAGCCTCGAACTCTCGAACTCAGAAATCCACCTGCCTCTGCCTCCCAAGTGCTGAGATTAAAGGCGTGCGCCACCACCGCCCGGCTGGTTCTTAACTTTTAATGAACCTGTTGAGCTCGTGGCAGATAATGAATGTTTAGCCAGATAATTGCTCTTAATGAATATGCAAACTTCTTATTGAATTTATGATTTGAACTTACGTTTGAACTTGCAGTGAACTTTTGTTTTAAAAAGGGGGGAGGGATGCTTGGACAAACCATGTGATCTATTCTCCTAGAAAAGGAACAAAAGATTATGAAAGATTACGTTGAATGGCACTGGGAGTAAGAGCTCCAGGAGCAAGGACATTGCTCCATCAGAGCAGGAGAGAGCAAGACTAGAAGGAGAACGCAAGTAGACTAACTTATGAAATTATAAGGCAACTTTAAAAATTAAGAGAGCAATATGCAGAATGCAAAGGGGAAGAGGAGATAGGAGAAGCTGCAGAGAGAGCAGAAGGAGCAGGCAGGCTTCTCGTATCATGGGACAGAACAGGTCTTTTCTTAATAGCAAGGCAGGCTTAGTCTCACTAAAGAGAACAAAGCTTTCTTCTTACAGACTTGGGTTTAATTCATTCAGCAATAAAAGGGTAGAACCTTTTTATTTATTCAATAAAGATTGGAGCTCATTTTTCATCCAGAATAAGTGAGTTCTTTCTGCACTGGCACTGGGTCTGTCGGTCTATATACATATGTAAGTCTGGATGTGTGGATAAGTATGTTATTATGAGATGGTATGTAGCTGGGCCCAACAAGTTTGAATGGAGATGAATGTGCATGCACGAATCTGTATATGAATTTACGTGAGTTTACACATATTAGCTTATGTAAAAGTTCTTGCTTTTGCAAGTGTGACTCTCTTCTCCTGGTTCAACAGAAGTTTATTGTTCCAACTACCCGAACTCCCCCAAGCCTGACAAGCAAGGCTTCTGGACAAGAGGGAAAAGGCCCTAGCAATTAATCTTTTACTTAATTCCTTGCTGTGCTAAATGCTAGAAACTGCAGTTTTCTGGCCTCAGAGGAACTCAGACAGGCAGGTCAGTTACCTCAGCAAAATGACTTAGACTTAAGACAGGTAAACGTTTTGTTATTAAGCAGCAACCCTAAATATCTCTCAAGACCAAGTCTTGCCCCCACTGATGCTCCTTCCCCCTGGCTACCTTCCAGAGAGAACCAGACAGAACTGTCAGGGCTGGTCCCTGGCACTTATCCTGTTGGCAATTTTCCATATGGCATGTGCAGGCATGAGTCACAACAGCAGCATTCAATGCCTTTGATATATTTATAATATTTACATATTTATATTACCCAGAGTCTGGAACGATCCCATATATATATATATGGTTTATATATATATATGTTTTTTTCCAAATTGTAATTTATACTCATTCACACAGGGGTTATAAACACAAAAAAGGCAGGACGTGGGGAAGGGGATGACACTGGAGTGTGGGTGTTCAGGGGGAATACAGATATCTTTCAGAACAGGGTATCGGCTGGGTGAGGGTTCAGGGGATAGATGACTCTGCCTATGATTCACTTGTCCTTATCTAAGTTGGTAATATCTGCCAAGGCTACCTATTTACAAGGTCTATGACTACTCAGGCTGGTAAATTGTCACAAAAAACTGCCTGTTTACAGTAGCTTATAGCCATCTGTTTCAATTTTTATCCACAGAGACCCAAGACTTGGTGTTAGTATACATGTATGACAGGCCTATTGCTGATTTTAGGCCTATGGCTGATTTTAGGCCTTCAGTGTATAAGCAGGGATGCCCCTGACATCTCCTCCCTTCTTTAAATATAAATGAGCTATGGCGAATCTAATCTTGCGAAGGCAGGGATAGAGGCCTGACCTCCATCAATTGAAGGGGACTTTGTAATGACTCCGGTCCCCCTATTGTTGTCCAGTGAGGCATGAGGGCCATACCTGTCCCTATGTCTTTCTCCTGGAGAGGGGATACTTTTGACATCAACCCCTATGCAGTCAGCCTCAAACAAGGCAATTCTACTTACCACTGAGAAATAATAAATTCATTTTTTAAAATCCTAAGAAGCCAGGTGTAGTGAGTTAATATAAATAAACAATAAGTAAAGACATGTATGTGACAGTTCATGCTTCTAACTCCAGCCCTCTTTACCTCCAGGAGCTGGAGGCAGGAGGATTGAGAGTTCAGGCTGAGAGACTTTAAGGCCAGCCTGAACTTTTTAATGAGGTGCTATCTTTAAAAAAGGAGGCCTGGAATGGTGGCACACTTTTAATCTCAGCACTTGGAAGGTAGAGGGAAGTGGGTCTTTCTGAGTTCAAAGCCAGCCTGGTCTACATAGCAAGTTCCAGGACAGCCAGGGCTATGTAAAGAGGCCTTGTCTCACCCCTCCCCATCTCCCTACACGCACACCTATACACCACAACAAAGAAAGGAAGAATGGCCTGGAGAGATGACTTAGCCATTAAGAGTACTGACTGCCCTCCCAGAGAGCAATTCCCAGCAACCACTTGGTACTCACAAGTGTCTGTAACTCCAGTTCCAGGGGATTCTACACCCTCTCTGTCTTCTGTGACCACTGGGGATACATGTAAATATACAAAAACACACGTAGAAAAAAATACCTGTACATATAAAATAAGAATAGAATAAAGAGGAGGAGGATGTCGAGGACTTGCTGAAATTTGTGTAAATGGATGAAGAAATAAAAAGCAACCCGGCAAACAAACAAAAGTGTTGAGCAGAAGGAGCCAAGCCCCCTGAGTTTAGATTGTAGACAGTTTTTTTTCCTGTCCTCAAACTCACAATTTATGTTCTTAGTGTTGTTTGGGGTCCACCTACACAAATTTATACTTTATCATGTTTATGGTGCACAGTAGCCTTCAAAATCCTGTATCTCACTCACTGAGTGGAAGACAGGACAGAAAGAAGTTGCTAAGAAGATGCTGATTTGAGCTAGATTATGTTAGAAATTTGTCAAAGCCAGGACTAATCTCAGCCTTTGAGTTGTGCATTTTCTTAAACAAGAAAGGTGGTAATGTGGGAAGCTCAGGAAACTGAGATGTTAGTGTTATCCTGTACCATCATCATCACCACCATCATTGTCGTCGTCAGACTCTCACATAGCCCAGGCTTCCCTTGAGATGGCAATGCTCCTGTCCCAGTTTCATGTATGCAGGTGCATAACATCATCTTTCGTCGCTATCTGTTTTTCAGAATTAATTGTCAGTTAGTGAACAAAATATTAAATTTTATCGTGATATTTTCATACGTGTATGTCAGTCATATTTTGCTTTTCTTCATCCTCCTGCTCAACTGCCTGCCCCAGTGTCCCCTCTTGTTGGTCCTCTTCCTCCTCCCGGAAAGGTCCCCTTCTGTTTCCATGTTACATGTATTCCATTACCCTCTCTTCTCTCTCTCTCTCTCTCTCTCTCTCTCTCTCTCTCTCTCTCTCTCTCTCTCTCCCTCTCTCTCTCTCTCTCTCTCTCTCTCTCTCTCTTTCTCTCTCTCTCTCTCACACACACACACAGAGACAGAGACAGAGAGAGACTAAGTAAATAAGTGGGCTTTTTTTGTTTTTGTTTCTTTGTTTTCTTTCTTTTAAATTAGCCTATTAGCTGGGCCTGGTGGTAAATGCCTGTAATCCTGGCACTGGGGAGGTGGAGTCAGGAGTGAGTTTGAGGACTTGTTTCAAAAGCAGAAGGGGAATAGCTCATCTTCACAGCCATTTCCAAGATGCTAGGTTAAATGAATGCCAGACTATTAAAAGGTGAACAGTTCTCAGAGGCCCCACAGTGTTGGGAGACATCCAACTAGAGAGGAAACATTGCTTAGTAACCCAGCGGTGGGCAGAGACTCTACAAAACTGAACTGTTAGTGCCCAGCAGAGGTAGCTCAAATGCAAACTAACCTCCAGTATACGGAAGAGCTTAGGTGTCTTCTAGACTTCAACATTCCCAAAGGACAGACAGCACAATTCGGGTGGTCAGCAATGTGCTGTTCACCGTGGTCAACAGCTATTCGGTATTTTTGGAAATATGGAAAAGCAGCAAATTTTAGACAACTGAGAGACTAGTCAGTAAAACATTAAGAAATAACAGCAATATTAAAATAGAAGAAAAACTTTAAAATGCATGTTTTACATTTGTTTTTACATAATTCCATGCACCGATACAGTGTTCTGTGATTATATTAAACCGCCATTACCCTCTTATCTCTCTCTCTCTCCTCTTCCTCCTCCTCCACACTAGTTTATTCCCATTGGTTAGTAATACTCTGTGTATCGGGAGACCAAAACAGGAACAATATCTTCTTCAGGTGAAGTTTTCTGTTTGTAGTTAAAAAAACACTTAACTCAGCCAGGCGGTGGTGGTGCATGCCCTTAATCCTAGCACTTGGGAGGCAGAGGCAGGTGGATTTCTGAGTTCGAGGCCAGCCTGGTCTACAGAGTGAGTTCCAGGACAGCCAGGGCTACACAGAGAAATCCTGTCTCGAAAAACCAAAAAACCAAAAAACAAAAAAAAACTTAACTTGTCAATTTCTATTTGTAGTTAAGAATACATTCTTCTTGCGCTGGGTAGCAGTGGTGGTGCACACCTTTAATCCCAGCACTCAGGGGGCAGAGGCAGGCAGATCTCTGAATCTGAGGTCAGCCTGGTCTACAGATCAAGTTCTAAGACAGCCAGGGCGCTATACACACACACATACACACACACACACACACACACACACACACACATCCCTTTCTTAGACCTGATGTAAACTGCAAAACATGTTTTTCAACCTACACTGAATATGCGACCCTATATACATGATGAGCAGCCTTACCCTGTTCCCTCCCTTCCATTGTTATTCCTAACAGTGAGTGCCTTTCCTCTGTGAACACCTTATCTGCCTATAAGAAGGACCTCAAGAGACCTGCAGGCCTGCTTCCTCAGATCTCAGCTGAGGGTGAGACAGCTGGCTGGCCAGTCTCAGGCACATCCCAAAATACAGCTTGCTTTAATTGAACAATTGGGCATTTGGTCTTTTCTCCTTGAAATTCTCAAGTTTAACAGTATGAGTGTAAGGCTGTTTAACCATTCACCCACTAGAGGATATCTGGATTTGTATTGATTACTTTTTGTAGCTGTAATAATTTACCACCAATTTAGTGGCTTTCCTCAAAATTCTCAAGTTTTACAGCAAGAGTATAAGGCTGTTTAACCATTCACCCACTAGAGGATATCTGGATTTGTACTGATTTCTTTTTGTAGCTGTAATAATTTACCACCAATTTAGTGGCTTGAAATAACCCACCTATATTTTGTAATTCTGAGCTCTGAAGTCCTAAAGCCAAAGTTATCTGACTTGTTTCCTTCTGGAGACTGAGGGGGAGAAATGTTTGGTTGGTTGGTTTTGTTTGTTTGTTTGTTTGTTTGTTTGTTTTGTTTTGTTTTCCCAAGACCAGGTTTCTCTGGGTAGCCTTGGCTGTCCTGGAACTCAATCTGAAGACCAGACTAGCCTCCAACTTGCAGAGATCTGTCTGCTTCTGCCTCCTGAGTGCTGGGATTAAAGGTGTGCATCAGATCATTTGGATTCCAGTTTCTAGAGGCTACCTGTATCCCTCCCCTGAGAATCACTAACAAGAGTAACAATTTCTCCTCCCTCTCCCCCTTCCACTCCTTTCTGACATTTCCTTTCCTCCCTTGATTTCAATCATCTTGTTGAAAAAAAAAACAAACAAAAAAAAAACCCTTGTGATTCCAGTAGGCTTTCCTGGACAGTCCAGATAATCTTGCATCAAGAGCCTTAACTTAATCTCTTGTGCTTCTATTGGCCAAGTACAGTAACACGCTTACAGGTTCCAGGGATTAGAATATGTATGTTTTAGGGAGGCAAAGAGTTTTACTACCACGTTATTTTTAGCTGCTGGTGAATAAAGATGTTAATACTATAAGCATTTATACATTTTAATAGAACACAAATCTTTAATTCTTTGGACTAAACATTCAGGAATATAATTACTGGAGTGTATGGTAATTGCATTATAAACTGCCAGCCTGCTTTCAGAAGTGGCTGTGTTTACATTCCCTCCACAGAATGTGGGCAATCCTTCAGCTCTGCACCACTGCCAGCATCTGAGGTTGTTACGGGTTTGGTTTTGAAAGCCCGATACCAATGTCTCATAGTGGTTTTAGTTTGCATAGTACTGACATGGATAATCGATCTTGAAGACCTTGTGGGCGTCAACTTTAAAAAAAAGACTTTGTGCACCCTGTCGCAGTGATTAGGAACCTCAGGTACAACATTTCTGCTAAGGAGCTTTCCTTTTGATTGCTCCCGCTGTCTGGGAGTCAGTCGTGGATCAGGTGGAGGGAGTGGAGAACTGGAAAGGGGGTGATGCGCTAAATCAAAGCGCCCGTTTCCCCTAGAACTGTGCGTAGCCTAGGCAACCGCTGCGAGGAGGCACTAAGACAGGTTGAGGCCTTGGAGGTGGCATGACCTTCCAGGCTTGTGACTCGCTTGGCCTCTTGGTCTGGCTCTTGCTGCTTCAGACGCGATTGGGCAAAGCCCGTATGGTTCCAGGGTCACCGTCTCTTTCTCCTCTCCCCTCAGAGGATGGCCTAGATGACCCGGGTGTAAACCCACAAGAGAGGCCACTCACAGGGATGCCTGAGACTTCGCTGCCCCTCAAGCCAGGAGGCAGCACGATGCCCCTTGATTCGACGCCATTTACTCCAGGTCACTCCTTTTCAACCGTGAGTCTCTTAAGGCAACCGTTTCCAACATGGATTCCACCCACTTCAGGTGAAGTTTCTGGGCCATGGCCCGCCACAGAGAACTGGCCTGGACCCAGGGGGTTGGGGCCCTGATGTAGAGGAAGATCTTAGGTCCTTGGGTGTGGAATGTGGGCTCTGAGTGGACCCAACCAATGCTTGAGATCTGAGAGGACACCACTATTCCCTGATGAGTCTTTGAGACAGACTCACACCTGCCCTGGGATTTGCGGGGTCGGAGCCTTGTTCTACAGGTTCTGAGGAGCAGGTGGTGGTGGAGCAGCAGATCGCCTTCAGCCCCTCCCCTCACTAACCTGCTCCAGCTTGTGGCCACAGAACTGCAAGGATAGTTGGTGGAAAGCCTGCGCCAGTGAGGAAGTGGCCCTGGCAAGTGAGCCTTCAGGTCAACAAGCAGCACATCTGTGGGGGCTCCCTCATCAGCAAATGGTGGGTGATGACTGCAGCCCACTGTGTATACGGGTGAGTGCCTGGGATCTGGGATTGGGCCCCTAACCAGGCATTATGGCCTGCCTCTCTTGCTATTTGAAAAAGAGGAAGAGAGAGAGAGAGAGAGAGAGAGAGAGAGAGAGAGAGAGAGAGAGACATAGAGAGAGAGACAGAGAGAGAGAGAGACAGAGAGACAGAGACAGAGAGACAGAGACAGAGAGACAGAGAGACAGAGACAGAGAGAGACAGAGAGACAGAGAAACAGAGACAGACAGAGACAGACAGAGAGACAGAGACAGAAAGAAATAGAAAGAGAGAGAAAAACTATAGAGATGGCTCATGACTGTAAACCCAGTGCTTGGAAGGATTGCTGGGAGTTAGGGGCCAGGTTGGTCTAAATAGTGAGTTTCCAGCCCAGCCTGGGCCACAGAGAAAGACACACTGTCTCAAAACCAATGGGGGTGGGTGAAAGATGGCGCTATCAGGTTTTGGGGTTTCTTTGTGTGATTTTGTTGTTTTGTTTTTAACTGAGTTTCAGTTAACCCCTGAACATTTGGATTTCTAATACATTCCCAAGTGATGCTGATCACACTTGGAGAACCATCTGGTGGTTAGGGGTCCCGGAGAGGATAGGGTTTCAACAGAGGGAGGTTGGTGACAGTCACCTTAGAAAAATGAGATCAGGCTGGGAAGTGCTTTGACTGTGTGCAGGGGAACTGTACAGACCCTTCGGGATCTCTCTGCAGCCATCTGGATTACGTAGTATGGATGGGAGAGTCTGACCTGAGGTCCAGAATGTCTGTCAAGATTCCAGTCCAAGACATCATCATTCACCAAGATTTCTCCATGATGAGAACAATTGTACATGACATTGCCCTTGTTCTGCTGGCCTTCCCTGTGAATTACAGTGTCAACATCCAGCCCGTGTGCATCCCTGAAAGGTCTTTCTTGGTACAACCTGAGACCCTATGCTGGGTGACCGGATGGGGCAAAACACTTGAACTAGGTGAGCCTAAAATAAGACTCCAGGAAGTACAGTTCAGGGATCAGACTGCTTAGTAACCTGGGATTGGTCCCCAGGCTAAAGGGAAGGACGGTAGTCAGCGTTTCTAACAGGTAGATGAGGGAGGGGAGAGAAAAGGTGGTAAGAAAGAACAACTGTTGGTGCGTTTTTATTGGCTTGTCTGGGCTTGAGGACTTAAGTACCAAACAGGGTGGATACTCACCACGGTGGATTTTAGCTCAGGGTATGATGATGTGTCTGGAAGCTAGAAGTGCCTACCTTGGTAGGGAGGGACTTGCTTGTAGAAAAGCAAAGGCCAGGCAAATCAGTGAGTCTATAAGGCAGAGGTTCTTAGCCTGTGGGTCTTGACCCCTCTGGGGATCAGATGACCTTTTCACAGAGGTCACTTAAGATTATTGGAAAACATAGACTCATAACAGCGAAATTACAGTTAAGAAGTCATCTATTACTGGGAAGAGTTTAGACTGGTACTTTGGGGTACCACCTGTCCAAGAGGTGCAAGTAAGGATGCCTTACTGATTATCAGTAGCACAGTGAGAGCATTTCACACACCTGTCACCTCGAAGGCTGACAGGATGTCACCCTCCCTCTCTTAGGCTGTTCTTTCTACTGCTTCTTTGGTTAGGACTTTTCATCGTCTTATACTCTTGGCAGGGTTGGGTCTTGGTTTCCCTCAGCGTCAGTTGCTAATCATAGCCGATGCCGTTGAGGATACCTGTGTGTGAGCACTGTATTGAGACCCAGAGGAGATACAACTGACTCATGCCAGCCTACTTAATGTAGATCTACTCTCTCCAAAATTAACTCTGTGTAGGTTTCGCATCAAGAGTGCTTCGGGAGGTCGAGCTGAATGTTATTCGTCATGAGAAATGTAATAAGATTCTCAAGGGCATCACAGGACAAATATTTACCCTAGTCCAGGAAGGCGGAGTCTGTGGCTATAACAAGAAAGGAGGAGATGCCTGCCAGGTCAGCTCTTGGGTCCCTTACCACTCTACCCCACTATCCTTTCCTCAGATGTTCCTAAGTCCCAGACACTGGGGCCTGGGTTGTGTCCCAGATCCTCCATTTACTGTTATTCAAGCAAATGGAATGTCAGGTCAAGCCACCACAGCTCCTGGGCTAGCCTGACACGGTCCTCCAGGAGGAGACAGCTGATGACATCTGCCGTGGCTTGGGGTAGGGTGACTCAGGGAGGCAATAATACAAATTCCATGTTTTCAGTTTCCTCTGTGTGCTTGGGTAACTGACTTAGTCATTACTTCAGAAAAGGGACATTATATTGGTTTATATTCAGCTAACCTCTTTGATTAGTAGAATTTTTCATTTGTTAAAAAGCAAAATCGATTCCAAAGTCTCATAAGGCTACAGGACTAGGAGATGCCTGAGGAGTCTGGTCTGTACCAATTTCTCCAGAGCCTTACAGTGGAATTTATTGTGTTACGAGTCAATTTTGTTCCTGTCATTTGTTTCTCTCTCTCCAGGGAGATTCTGGGGGGCCCATGGTCTGCGAATTTAATAAAACATGGGTGCAGGTAGGGATCGTGAGCTGGGGCCTTGGCTGTGGTCGGATTGGATACCCTGGAATTTATACGGAAGTGAGTTACTACAGAGACTGGATCGTTAGAGAACTGAGTCGGGCTTTGTGTTGGGACTCCTCAGGCTTCCTCATCTTAAGTATGTGTCTGGTGCTTCACCTGGGCATCCTGGTGACCCTGTGATCCCCACAGCCCATGGTCCTCTTGTTTCTGAGCCTCCCACTAGGCGTCTCCTCTGACTTGGTCTCCCTGGCCAATACTTTCTTCAATTTCTACTTGGGATCATTTGCCTTAGTGGAGCATGGAAGGGAGTTTGGGGCTTGCAAAATGTCCTGCCCTGGTGATCTTTGTCACCTGCCTCAGCTACCACTGTACTAAGGCTGTGCTTTACCTGAGCGAAGGAGCGTGAACCACTTCTCAATAGACGACAATTTGGCCAGCCAAGTGAAGGGAGATAACTCATCTTCATGAGTTATCTTGGAGAAAGAACATCTGTAAAGGAGAGACTTCATCAGTATTGAGTGGGCACTAGACCTAACTGGCTATTAGTAGCTCTTACCAGAGACACTGACATACCAGTGAGATCTGTGATCAGTCACAGACAGAGGAGGTGTTTCCTGCAGAGGTCTGAGGCTGGGACTTCTACATCTGGCTCAGTTGCAGTTTGCAGGATTTTTCCAAGTTCCATGGTGGGAATCCATCTGTGAGTACAAAACTTTGCTGCACAATCCTCCTGGAAGCAACCCTGTCTGGTGCCACCTTCAACAGTTCCCTCAAGGTCACTTCCAGGGCCACCCCAAATTGTGGTGGTGCAGTTTTGGAGAGAATAGATGTTAGATGTGAACTGAATAAATATGTCTCATGTGTTCTGAAGTTTTGTTCGTCTGGAATATTTGGCTGCTTATAGCATGCTCTAAGGAGAAATGGGCCTCCCTGTATCTAGGGAAGGTATTCAATTTTTGTTAAGTCCCAGAGGAGGCCATCGGTCCCGTTTAAGTTTGGTGGGTTGTCTGAGCCCTTGAGTCCACTGCACATATTCCAGAACCCATCCGTATGTAATGTGCTTTGTTCTGGGTTCTCCTGACCTTGGAGGCCCCATGCCTGTTTCCTTCTGTCTCCACCTGTTGACATTCTGTTGCTCTGGGCCAGAGATAGCTGTCTAGCCATTATAATATATCTTCTCTTCTTCACCTCCTGAGTTCAGGAATCATCTGGTGAATGAGTGAGTGGGTGGATGAGAGGATAGGTGGGTGAGTGAATGAATGTTCATGGATTCATGTTGCCCTATTCCTTTCTCTTAGACCATTGCTCTGTCTCTATTTTCCTATCCAGGTTGCCTTGATGGGAAAGAGCCTGTGATAGAGTAGACTTGGATGCATATGTGCTGAAGAACACATCTAAAACTCTAAAACTTGTATGATTCTAAATAGGGTGTGTTCTTTGGTCTGTGAAATGGGAGGGGCTTCTAGGTATAGGGAATAAGAGTACAGCTCAAGCATTTTTGAGGAAAAGATAGAGTACACCCAGAGGAGATAGAATACCAAACACTAATACTGACATTTTTACTCTTTCTGGCAAACATCTGTGGATTGCTTTAATAAGTCAGGCACTGGTGTGGGGCTTCACATAAGAAGTGGGTCATATAGGTAGGAAGGGTTTTTTGGGAAGACCGGGGTCACAGAACATGGTAGCTGGAAACAACCTCTGTCTCTAAAAGAGATGATACAGAGAGAAGAGAAAGTGAGTGGTAGATGGCTCTCCTGAACTTCCTAGACTTCAGAGATGCAGTTAAGTTGGGTTAAGAGGGGAATAGACACAGCAATTTCCTGTGGCCAGATTTTGTGCCCCATCAAAATGAAACCAGGTTGTCTGGAGAAATGCTCGAAATGTACATGTGTGGAGTAAGAAATGCCTAATGAGAGCATAATATTTTTCATCCTCCCAAGGACTCCAGGAATCACAAGGTACTGATTAGAGGATGTACTCTGTCCAGCAAAAGATGGGGCCAGTCAAGTTTCACCAGACCTGAGGGATCTAATGTGTTTGTGATTTAACACTTTGAACTCAGTGGCCCCACAGACCAGTGTTCCTCTGTCTTCATTGTTTCCCTGTAGGTGCGTACAGAAGAGTGAATACATTTGGGTCATGTGGTACCCATGCTCCTAGCAGAGACGGAATATCTTGATGCTCTTTCTGATTCTTTTAGCTCTCTGTATAAACAAGAGTCTTCCATCACTTCAGCCACATTTCTTTCTCTTACGTATTTTTGTAGATTTTGCTGATGATTTTATGGTTTTAAAGGGTCCAACCACATTTTTGAAATGTTGCTTAGCATGGAAAGACTACTTTTTATGGATGACTTGAATTAATAAATCCCTAGGAGACTGGTGAAGCAAATCTTAGGTATGTCTCTGAGGGAAAAAATCCTGAAAAGATTAGATTATGAGGACCAGGAATTTATCTTAAGATAATGACATTTGGAGGTGGAGAAAGGTAGGCCCTACCTGGAAGAGATATGTCATGGAGGATGTGTCCATGAGAACCATATCTTTCCCTACTGCCCTCTTATGTTCCCAGTGTTTGCTGCACACTGCCCTAATGTGAGCTGCTACAACACACCTTTTCCACCATCTAAGGTCAAACACCCACCCCCCAAAAAAATGTAAGCCAACATTAATCCCTCACCTTGAATTATCTCTCCCAGGTATTTGTTCACAGCAGTGACGACTCTGACTACCACGGTTCTTAATTGTGAGATATGATGGGTCTTAGTAAAGAAAAAATAATTTATTTGAACACTGTATTTAGAGTCCTGCTGGCTGTGAATCCAGCCATTTGACAGAGTGTATACAACCACATAGTACAGAGAGGCACAAACACAGACTGTTGACTAGGACGGTTGGTTGATAAAGCTTATTGGGACCCAAGCCTGTCTTTCTCCTAGGAGTCGTGAACTGGTCAGTGTTCACAGTGGGGGTATGAAGAATGGTTCATGTGGATGACAACACTCAACTGTGTATCTCAGTAACTGTACAGGTGACTCGGGCAATTCTTGCTGCTCCAGTGGGAGTACAGGTCTGGAGAACTTCAGTGTGGCAGCCCTACCGGGACAGTGATACCCTCAGTGGTCTTTTCTGTGGTGAATGGTTACCTGGGGGCACAGAGAAGGATGTCTCTGTTTCCCCATAAAGGGTTCTCCTCTTGCAGCAACTGGCCTTAGGACAGTGTTCTGAGCAGATGGAAGCAGAGGAGGAACCTGCTTTCAGAGGTTGATCAGCCTAGCATAGCTTCTGCCACATTCTGTTGATCCAGTCCACCAGAGCGGGTCAGGGGTGGACCTCTTTGGTAGAGTTTGCCTAGTAGGCATTAAGCTCTTAGTCTGATCCCTGATAACACCTAAAACTGGGTGGAGTCGTGCACAGTGGGAATCTCAGCACTTGGATAGTGGAGGCAGGAGGATCAGAAATAAGCTTATCCTTGGCAAACTGGAGGCCAACTAGAGATCTGCCTCAAAAAAAGCCAACAAGTCTTAATGCCAAATCAAACTTTAATGACAGCACTGAAAGGAATTTGGTCTCTCTCTCCCTCTCTCTCTCTCTCTCTCTCTCTCTCTCTCTCTTTCTGAGACAGGATCTCACTATGTATAACCCTGGCTGGCTTGAAGCTCACTATGAAGATCAGACACATTGGTGTTCACAGAGATCTGCCTGTCTCTGCTTCCTGAGAGGCTCCACTAAAGGCCTGTGCCTGGCTAATTTAATTTCTTGATGGGTGGAGATGCAACATGCTCTGTCCAGGTTTTCTAATCTACCACAGCAAAGATAATAAAAACAAATTCTTTAACACCTCTAAAATGAACTAACTTCTAATATTCTTCCTATCTATCTATCTATCTATCTATCTATCTATCTATCTATCTATCTATCATCTCCTTCCCTCTTGCTCTCTCTTTTCCCTTTCTGAAGTAGAGGACATCAAACCCAAAGTCTTGCACTAAGCAACGACTCTCCATTAAGCTTCATCCTTCGTCTCCTTCTCCAAAATCTTGATCAGACTTTCCCAGCTGGTGACTGAAAATGAACAGATTGGAATTATGAGACAGCATTGCCAATCCAAATGAACTAGTGTGTCTAGGTGTACTGTCCATGTTGTCACAAAAGGAGGCCATCTAACATTATGTCTCTCAGGGATAGAATACAGCACTAATTCTCTTGTTGACAAAAGAACTGAACCTAAGTCCAACTGGAGATAAGTAAGAAAGCAAACAAGCAGCCAGGCAGTGGTGGCGCACATCTTTGATCCCAGCCCTTGGGAGATAGAGGCAGGCAGATTTCTGAGTTCGAGGCCAGCCTGGCCTACAGAGTGAGTTCCAGGACAGCCAGGACTACACAGAGAATCCTTGTCTCAAAAAAAAAAAAATTGAACAGGAGGCAGGGTGTTTATCGGGTTTCTTGAGGGGCTGAGCTTTCTAGGGTGTCCTGGGATTGGTGGGATTTTTGTGGCCTAACCTTAGGCTTTTTACTCTATAGGGCAGAACTTTGGCTGCTTGCATCTAGAGGGATTGGGTCCAGAAATTAATGTCGTTAGAGTGTTCTGTGGGCAGAGCCTGCTCATTGGAGGTCCTCAGGGGAGGGGCTTGGATAGCCCAAGACTGACCTCAGATTTGTGCCAACTTTCCTGTCTCAGCTTTCTGAGCTCTGGGATTGTGGGTGTTTTGGGTGGTCTGAGTACATGTATGTCTGTGTACCACTTGCATGCAGTGCCTGAAGAGGCAGGAAGGAGGCATCAGATCCCTGGAACTGGAATTGCAGATGGTTGTGAGTCACCATGGTGCTACAAACCAATCTCAGGTCTTCTGGAAGAGCAGTGAGTGCTCGTAACTGCTAAGCCATCTCTCTAGCCCCCTCTCCTCTGATTTCCTATGCACACTATATCATCTACAGATTTTTTTTAAATTTAAGATTTTAGAACATTTTTAATGTGTAATTTGCTTGCATGTAAGTGCACCATGTGTTCAAAAGTGCTCACAAAGACCAGAAGAAACATCAGATCCCCTGGGACTGGAGTTAGAGATAGTTGTGAGCCACTATGGAAGTGCTAAGTCCTCTGCAAGAGTTACAATTGCTCCTAACCACTGAGCCGCCTCTCCAGTCCCTGGATATGTGGTTGTAATCTTTTTTCCCCCAGTATGGGTGCCCTTTCCTTCCTCCTTTCCTCTTACACTAATACACAGATGCTTCAGTTCATGAAGACTAGGGTCTTTTAGAGAGAGAGAGAGAGAGAGAGAGAGAGAGAGAGAGAGAGAGAGAGAGAAAGGAGATACACACACAGACACACACACACACACACACACACATATATATCCACTGAGCCATCTCGATAGCTCAAAGTTTTGTTTTTCTTAAAACGCTTTTTAAAAATCAGGGTAACACTGGTTTTATAGAATTGTTTTGGAAAATATTCATTGTTCTTTAATTATTGTGAGAAAGTTTGTATAGAATTTTTTTTCCCTTAAATGTTTGCTAGAAGTAACCAATGTAGTCCTTTCTAAGCAGTAAGGGTGCATGTGTGTGTGTGTGTGTGTGTGTGTGTGTGTGTGTGTGTATTCCATGTTATCTGTTTTTCTTTTTAAAGTTGTGTAAAGGCATTAACATAATCTTTTTTAAAGGTTTATTTTTATTTATGTCTATGTATGAGTATCTGCAGAAGCCAGAAGAGGGTGTCAGATCTCCCAGAACTAGAGTTAAAGGCAGATGTGGACTGTTTGACAAGGGTACTGGGAACCAAATGAGGGTCTTTGGAAGGGCAGCAAGTGCTCTTAACCACTGAAACATCTCTCCATCCCTCATGCTCTAATCTCGAGAGGCCACCTTTAATAAGATAAGTAATACTTCGCTGCGGTTCCTTTTTTAAAAATCTTTTATTCTTTGAAAATTTCACACACATATTCTGTGTATCTTGATCCTTCTTCCCCGGAAAGTTCCCTAACCACTTTCATGCCATGTTCTCCCTCCCTCCCTCCCTCCTCCCCTCTCTCCCTCCCTCCCTCAATCCCTCCCTCCCTCCCTTGCTTTCTTCCTTTTTACTAGTCACCCCCTGGGTTCAGTGGGTGCAGCCACATCCACAGTGAGCTCATGAGTTCATGGCCTTTTGGGGTGTCAAGTCCTTTTTACTTGCATTTATTTATTTTTGGGTGTGTGAAGACAAGATGTGCCCTTTCCTGTTCCTTTTTTTGGCTTCTTCATGTTTGTAGTACAAGTTTGGCAGACAAACTCTCTGTAGGCTCTGCCCTCACCGACCTGTCCACGAAGCTGCCCTTCCTCTTCAGCATCTTGGCGGCTTGTGCAGATGCTGCCGCCACAGCTTGAGACTCTTCGTGAAGCTGCCTATCATGGTACACACCTTTAATCCCAGCGCCTAGGAGGCAGGGGCAGATATCTATGAGTTCGAGGCTACCCTGGTCTACAGAGCAAGTTCCAGGTCAGCCAGAGCTACAGAGAAACCCTGTCTCAATTGAACAAACAAACAAAAAACAAAAACAAACAAACGAAAACCAACCTTAGACTCTCCTGTATTGGGGTGTATTGCTTTTGTTGCTACTGATTGGTTAATGACTTCTATACCATATTCCCAACCCATGTTCACATATGGGCTGCCTGTATAGTCAGTGTCATCCTCAGGAAGGGATGTCTCTTTAACCCTCTAGGATAGGAGCCGATTCCTCCTTCCCAGTCTGACTGGGCTGTGCTTTGATCTCACAGGCAGGTTTGGAGAGTTCTGGTACCAGAAGCAGTGTGTGGGAACTGCCATTGGATTCTAAGATTCTTCTCACTGTGGCCACCATGTCAGGAAGCCCTTGTTTTGGAGATCCTGTGGGGGCTGGAAACACAGGAGTTAAGGGATCTGGAATTTCTGTGAATCCCAGGTTATTCCTCAATGCCAGGGCCTCAGGGCTTTCGGCATCTCTCAGAATCCTCCTTGGGCCTGTAAGTCCTATGTGAGGAAGAGCAGACACCAATACGAACTGACTGTCCCAACAGCAACAGCACCACCAAAACCATCAATCAAAACCATCAATCAACACCATCACCATGGCCACCCCAATCCCAGCCAAGCACTGTGTGGCCATATCCTCTTCAAACTCCAGTAGGGATGGGGCACCTCAGAGGATCATGGCAGCGATATTTTGGCTTGTAAAATGTCCTGGCCTGGAGCTGTGGTACTTCAGCCCCCTGGAGTACTAGAACCTCTGCTCCACCTGGAGTAGAGGAACAAGAACCAATCCAAGACAGAAGTTATTAGAAAGACTCTAGTTAAGGAGCGTGGTGGTTGGGTGGAACCTCTCTCTAAAGGGATGATGCAGAGAGAGGAGGAGGTGGGGGTCAGACAGTGAGTTTACTGAACACACTAGACTTTTACAAAAAGTGAAACAAAACCTACACATGGTGCTTACAGTTTCTGGTCATAAAGGCCAGGAGATCCAGCTATCAGTGACCATTTCTAGTGGCCAGATTTGGTGGTCTTAGAATGCCATTTTCCCCAGGCTTGCCCAGAGAGAAGGCTTGAAAGAAATCTATAGGTGTGAATAGGAAATGCCTAAAAGGAATTTGAGATTTCCCATCATTCTAGACAGCAAGTTCACTATTAAAGACCACAGGGGTCGGGGCTGGAGAGATGGCTCAGAGGTTAAGAACCTAGGTTCAATTCTCAGCACCCACATGGTGCTGAGAATAACATAATATCATAAATATCCTTAAAAATCCAGTCCTAGGAGATCTGATGAACTCTTTTGACCTCTATGGGTCCATGCAGCCAAAATACGAGAGAGAGAGAGAGAGAGAGAGAGAGAGAGAGAGAGAGAGAGAGAGAGAGACCCAGCCCTTTACTTCTGGTCAGGCTTGGAAGGGCCTCTGGTAAAACCAGCAGAGACCTTCTCAGCCACAGCTGCTTGTAGCTCAGCTCCTCTGAACCTCCAATCCTGCTTCATTGGCTCTTATGCGGCATCTCGCAGTGACACCGTACTTCTCCTCAACCCACCGTGCTCATTGCCCTCAAGACGGCTTCCAGGAACCATGCTTGGCAAAACGGAATAATACGAGTGTGAGGAAGAGTTTGAGGGGTCCATTGCTGGTAACATCCCAAATTTTATGGCTTCACGCAGTGCAGAGCTCTTCCCTACTCGACATTTCATCCTAGAGACTCAGAGCAATGAAGCATCTGATACGCATGCGCCTCCACACAGAGTGGCAGAGCATCTGGTACGCATGCGCCTCGAAAAAGCTGACTAGCACGATGATTTCTCAGCTTCCTTCAGGTCTTATTTAAACAAGTGTTTAGCACCCCATTTTTCTTACATATTTGTGGATTTTGCTGGAATTTTTTCCACCAATTTGAAAGAACCGCAACAATAATCTGAACCGCTGCTTAGCATTCCTAAGTGAAGAAAGCCATGATGTACATCGTGGAGAAGAGTTTTCTCGGAGCAGGTTTCCTTAAGCACAGATTAGAAGTGCCACGGGCCGGAGTGTGGTCAACTAGCAGAGTGGATGTAGGAGCTGTCTTTACAGAGTAACGCACTTAGAAATGGAGACCAGCCGGCCGAGAATACTGTAAGCATACTCGCGGAGTGTAAGCCTGGATTTCCAACAGGAGCAATGGTTCAGTATTTGCTAACAACGCTTATGATGTCTTTATAAAGCATAATGCCGTGTACTGGATGGTGTTGAGGTTTTTTGTTTTGTTTTTGTTTGGGGGGAGGGGAGACACTCATCCGCCAACAGAACCAAGCTCTCAGGACAGTCTACATGACTGAAGTTAGAAGCAAGTCACAAGGCCAATAAGGATGGGGGAATGAATTCCACTCTATTTATTATTTGAGGCGAGGTCTTACTTTTTAGCACCAGGAAGCCCAGGCAGAACTTAAGCAGGCTGTTTTACTGCCTCTCACACCTGATTGTTGGCATTACAGTGTGTGCTACCACTCCTGGATGAATGAATTTCATGTCTTGGTGGGTAAAGGTCCAAAATATTTTGTGGCTGGGTTTTCTAATCCACCACAGCAGGAATGATAGATGCAATTCTTTAAAACCTGTAAAGCGTGTTAATATCCAAACTCTTGATAAAACATTCCCAGCTGTCAAATGAAAGAAAAATGGTATAATTATGAGATCACTATTTTCAATCCCCCAAGGGATTAGTGTTTCTAGGCAAAATCATCAAACCATTCCTAAAGTCACAAAAGAACCATGTGGCGGGGCTGGAGAGAAGGCTCAGCCGTTAAGAGCTGGCTGCTCTTGCAGAGGATCTTGGTTCAGGTCCCGGGACCCATATGGCATCCTCAACTCTAGTTCCAGGGAGTCTAGTGCTCTCTTCCGGCCTCTATGGGCACCAAGCACACATGCTGTGCACTCACATACCTGCAGGCAAAACATTCATATACATAAAATTAAAAAAATATATTAAAAAAGGAAAGCACGTAGACATTGTGTGTCTCCAAAAAGAATATAACACCTGGCTAGTTAACAAAGGGCCAGGACCCGGATCTCACTGTGAACTTGCAGGAAATAGAGAAGGAGGAAGACTAAGACTGAGTCAGATTCAAAGAATCTAAGACTGCAGGAGATTTCTGCACATGAGTGAGTGATAGAAGGAGGAAACACAGTCTTGAGCATCTCTTAACGATATAGTAAGTGGAAGAAAAAAAGCCTTTCCAGACTCAAGCACAGCATGTGGGAAAGCATGTCTGGGGCTGGGTACTACAGAACACGGGAGTGGCTGATTACATGAAAGGAAGATGGAAGAATGCTAGAGAACAGCCTCTTGTTGTGTCTTGGAAGGCACATGGAGGGGCTTCTGAACCACTGGCACAATCCTGTGTCTTGACCTGAATTGTAGCTATGCATTGCTGCTGTACATTGATTACCAGAGCTGTGTATTTCTGACGTTTGGGGGATGGGCTTTATTTTACCACCAGAGATTAAAGGGGAAATTGCCAGATTATTTTGTATGACATATGTTGTCTGGGACTGGGGTAGGCTTTTAATTAAATTTTTAAAATATTATTTTTAAATTCATCTGTGTGAGAGCTCTCTTTCTCTGTGTGTGTGTGTGTGTGCTCGTGCGTGTGCACGTGCGCACCTGGGGCTCATAGAGGTCAGAAGAGAGACGAAATCCCCTGGAACTGGAGTTACGAGTTGTTGTGAGCCACCATGTGGGTGCTGGAAACTGAATCCGGGTCTAGCAGCAAGTGCTCCAGCCCCCTTTTTATCTAATATTGATAAGATCTAGTATGCCTTCAAAGTCCCTAAGACAGTGCTACCCAGCTAGCTTTTGAGTGGATGACTGAGGCAGCCGACATCTTGAGGCGTAACTCTGGACCTACGCGCACACAGCCGTCCTGCCCACACAAAGGCACCTGCGCGAGACACTACTGGACGGTGGGGGCGGGGGAGTACCAGGAGAGGGATTGCCTGAATCCAAGGCTTGGATGGGTGGCTTCTGTAGGGGATACAGGGGCGGCTTCCTAGCCTTCCTGGTCTGGCTTCAGCTTCTTCAGCCTCTGTTCAGTGAGGCCTTAGCTGGGGACAGGGGTCCTGGTGGGAGAGTGGGGGAGGTGTGGCTTCATGGAACTTGGCTTGGGCGGGAGTGGCCATGGTGATGGTGTTGGCGTTGGTGACAGTGCTGGTGCTGTAGGGACAGTCAGCCCAGAAGCCAGCAGCTGCACCGGCACAGGTGTTGCTCACGCTGAGCTTTTCCTGTTGGTCCCTTCCTCAGGTGGTACTTACAAACCCAGGGAGGATTCCGGAGTGATATACAGGCCCCGGAGGCTCCGGAGGCCCCGGAGTAATCCAGAGGCCCCGGCACAGCAGAGCCTCTTGAAACCCCTGAGTATTTCGCATCCTTCAGTAGTTCCGGTGTCTCTAGACCGGACTGAGACTCTAGGATCAGGGCCTCCTTCAGCCACCACAACCAAAATTATCTTGGAATCCAGGAGGAGCTCTCTAGGAGGACCGTTTTCTCCAGGTACGACAGCTGGTGCCAGGCCTGTCTGGGAGGTCAAAGGGCAACCCAGTCGGGAGGTCAGCTCGTGTCCTTGGAGGAGTGGAGAGACAGTCCCTTTCTGAGAATGAATGACCTTGACTGTGTGTGGAATGGGATGGAGGTGTGGAGTAGTGGCATCACTTTTAATTTCTCTTTAGACACTTGCGGCCATAGAATTATGGAGATAAATCATGGAAGTTTAACTGCAGGGAGGAAGTGGCCTTGGCAGGTGAGCCTGCAGAGTAAAAATGAACATGTATGTGGAGGCTCCCTCATCAGCGACCAATGGGTGTTGACTGCAGCCCACTGCATATATGAGTGAGTATTTGGGGACTTGATTTAGGGTGTCCTGTCCCCCATCTTTTAATATTTTTTTCATCCAAAAAGAAAAGAAAGAAAAGAATTTTTCTCTTTATCTGTAAAAGGAGTGACGACCCAAGGATTTCTATCCAGTCTCATGCAATACCTGAGTATCATCTGTTTATCAGGTTTCCAGGTTACACTGGTCTAGAAACCACACTAGGTGTGGTTGGGGGTCCTGGAGAAAGGGGTGTGGTTTGGAGGGAGGAAGTGGGCTGATGCCTGGCATGGGATATGAGGCTAGGCTTAGAAGCATGCATCACGTGTAGAGCGAGTGTGTAAACCCTTCAAGATCTCTGTAACAGTCGAGAGCCTTCCTTGCAGGCGGGAGGAGTACATGGTGATGCTGGGTGACAACGTGTTGCATTCTGAATCTGAAAATGTGACCCTGGTCCCAGTCCGAGACATCATTTACCCTTACGACTTTGACATTCAGACCATGAAGGGTGACATTGCCCTGGTTCTGCTGTACTTCCCTGTGAATTACTCCTCGCTCATCCAGCCCGTGTGTCTTCCCAGAAAGCCCTTCCAAGTGAAAAATGGGACAGTATGCTGGGTGACCGGCTGGGGCCAACAGAATGAAACTGGTGAGTCTGTCTGGCAGGATGCAGAAGTGGGATGGCCTGGTGATCTGGGTCTGGTCTGCAGGGGAAGGGGTGAGTTTCTAGCTGGCTGACAGGGAAGGAGGTCGGAGAACAGACTGACAGCGAGTACATCACAACTGTGATAGGAGTTTTTTGAGTGACAGGAGTGATGGCCTTTGTCAAAATTAAATTTGGCTTGGGGTAACGTGATGCTGACCAATCTGAAATGTTCTTCCTCCAAAGGTTGAGCTCCTGACTGCTGGCCTGAGCTAGAGCAGCGTTGTTAGAGAGGGTTGTCTTAGACTTTCTACACTGCTATGGCACCACCTGTCTGAAGTCTATGGTCCCATTATAGAAAACAAAGGTGCTATACTGGTGCCCAGTAGCCACGACCCTTTTACCATAAAGATTTTGACAGATACTCGGTTGTCATTTTCTGGCTGGCAAGACTTTTCTTGTCAGTTTCCTAAGGGACAGGTCTCCAGTGCACAGCCTGTCTGCCTTTAATGGACCAAGTGTGTATTCACACTCTCAGTGGCAGCCGGAGAGGATGATGATGGCTCCTGCCCGTCTTCTGGAATAGATCCTAAATTGTCTTTCTATCGATGCAGAGTTTGTATCAGTTCTCCTTCAGGAGGTTCAGCAAAGCATTCTTCTCCAGAAGCACTGTAATCAGCTGTTCCAGAGACTGTTGGGAACATCGAAAAACCTGGTGATTAAAGGAATGATCTGTGGTCAGCAAGACTTGGGACAGAGTCCTTGTTGGGTCAGTTTATGGGGCCCTTAAAGGCTATATGGTTTGGTTGTCACCTCAAAGGTTTGAGTTGTCCACCAACTTTTTAGCCCTATATAGCCCTGGTACTCACTATGTAAACCAGGCTGGCCTTGAACTCATAGAGATCCTTCTGCCTCTACCTCCTGACATTGGGATTGAAGGTGTGAGCCACTGTGCCTGGCTGCTACATGCTGCATAAAGGTTAAGGTTTATGGAGTGAATTCTCATGTTTCTTATGAGTTGGCCTGGCCTGGTCCTCCTAAAAGGGTTAGCCTTTCCTACTAGGGACCTTGCTAAAGCATTTTAATCGGGGGAGGGGGGTGATAATGCAAGCAGTGCTTTCCACTAAGATTTATGTAAATATGCAAATGTGAACATTTGACCTATATTGCCTTTGTTGACCCACATCACACCCTTGCAGCATAGACATTGTAAATCTCTGGAAGGCAAAATGCAAGGAGAGAAACTGGAGATGTTTCTACCTCTGGGATCCCCAGGTCCATTTCTTCCCTCCGAATAGTCTGCACCCTTGAGACGGGGGTTTTGGGCTAATCATGGGTACAAATTTGAATTTCTTGGGAAGGAGAGAGTACTGTTGTTGTGATGAAGCACAGGCATGCTTAAGAGTTCAGAAGTCTTATGATGAAGAAAGTTTCGTATGTGTTTGGAGCTGTGGGATAAGAAATGTGGCCATACAAGTGGTCAGAGCTGGAATATATGCAGCCTGGAGGGCTAAGTCAAATTTCTAGACTGGCCCAGCCAGGACTGGGAGGTGAAGGTGAGTGAGTGTGGTCAGTTACCATCTAGTTAAGTGACGCCCTTAGGTGTATGGTGCCAGGACTGGAGTCTTTTCATCTTGCTCCATCATCTAGGAGTTTTAAGCAGAGTCTGAGGTGGCAGGAAGATGTGTTTGAGGTGACTGCTTGTAGGGCCTTGGGTTTAGGTTAGGGCAAAGCCATGTAGAATGGCTCTGGAAGTGGATGTTGAACACATCTCAGGCTCTTGAGGGTGATGCTGTTGACCTGTGGAGGGGGCTCCTCAATGAAGTCAGGACAGGGAGAACTTCTAAGGCAGTGGTCAGGGCTCCAATACCTCATTGCAATGATGATGCTCAAAATATTTACGTTCTTGAAGACCCAGGATTGACCTGTCTAACTAGACACTGGCCTGGTGCTGGAGTGGGCTCTGCAGGCTACATACTCTAGAAGCCAGGGCTACCACAGTTGCTGGGTTATAAGTTATGACAGGCTTAGAGGTTTATCGGACAGAATTTGGTATCTGTAGATTAGGGACTCTCAAGTTAAATTTCAATATACAACTGCTATTCTGGGCTCCACTGGCTTCGCAACTTGTGTCTGTGTGCCTGATTGCCACAGAGGGCGTATCATTGCTCAGAGAGTGCTGAAATTTTCATGGGAGCTTTTCATCGGTTAAATCTCAGTCATTAAAAGAAGCTAGGCCTGGGAGAGTCTCTGGGTGCCTGAGAAGGTCTTCCAGCACCTTGCAATGCAGTCTGCTCTCTCTTCCATCCCAACAGTTGGTTTCTTTCTCTTCTTTTTCAGGGAAATTCTGGGAACCCCCTTGTCTGTGAATCTGACAACACTTGGACCCAGGTGGGGATCATGAGCTGGGGCGTCAGCTGTGGTCAAGCTCTTGTCCCCTCAATTTACACGGACATCACTGAATACGATCAATGGGTCAGATATGTTTTAAGTCAGGCTTCCCATATGGAGTCCATGGGAGTCTTGGTCCTAACCCTGTCTCTGATGCTACACCTGGCCCTCCTGGTAGCTCTGTGACCTCCTTAGCCCCCTGTCTTCCTGAAGGTTTTGAGTCTCCCACTAGGCCTCTTCTCCAATCTCCCTTTCTGTCTCTCTGCCCTTTCTTCAAAGACTGTGGCATCGAGGTTGGGGACTGCAAAGTGCCCTGACTGGTGTCCCCATTACTTGTCCCAGACACACCCACACCTGGTGGAAGGAAGGAGGGTGAGCTGCCTGGACTAGAGGGCCAGCTTGCCTGCTAGGTGGAAAGCAATGACTCAAAACATCTTAGGGGACATCTGCCAAGAAGAGATAACATCATCAGTGGGACAGGCACTAGACTGGCTCTGTTTACATCACACAGCTTAGTGACTAATGGAAGAGAGGGAGAACGAGAAGGGAGGAAAAAGGGAATGTTGGCGAGTTCCTGTAGAGGCATGAGGCTGGGACTTTTGTATCTGGGGCTGGCAGAAATTCCCTTGTACCCACTTGGGGATCTGCCAGAGAGTGATCAGCCTCTGCTTCATAGACTTCACGAGAAGGCAATCCTGCCTGGCACCCTTCCTCAGTACCTTAGTGGTCACATCCAGGGTCACCCCAAGTTGTATTGAGGTACTGGAGAGGGGAGATTTTAAACACAAACTGAATAAATATTTAGAGAATGTCCTGTGTGTTCTGAAGCTTTGCTCACCTGGGATATTTGGCTTAGGGAACTGAACCCCCCATTTACCTAGGGAAGTTCCTCTTAGAGCACAGAAGAGCTGAGTCTTGCAGGCAGCTTTGGCAGGTAGTCAAGCTCCCTCTGAGCCTGCGCAAGAACTTTAGCACTTTTACAGCCAAGAGCAGCTCAGAGGAAGCAGGAACTAGGGACGGGATGGGGGGGGGCAGGGAGGGAGAGTGAAGATGGTACATGAGAAACAGTCTTCTCTCTTCTTGCTGTTCACGTGACTTTATTTCCAAAGGCTGTGTTCCCAAAGTCAGGAGGATTTTAAGGAAGATTCACTACACTGTATATAGCCCTTCCATCTCACACTGGGTTTGGCATCCCTAACCGATTGCTGATTTGCTAATGGGTCTCTTCCCAATCTCAGTTTGAGGCTAACCTGGGATACATGAAGTACTGTGTTAAAACAACAAAAACCCAAACCACCTCCACCCTCCAGAAACCACCAGCTAGCTCTTTATAGACTAACAATACATATTTAACTTTGCTCACTATGAGTTATTCTGTGTCGACAGGTAGCTTCCCCCCATTGTAGAGCCCTACTCTTAGCCTCATGGTCCATCCTTCACCTGTGTGACCATACCCCGAGAGCTTGCTAAAATCCATGTTACTGCCAGGAGTCATGGGAGACATTTGTAATCCTAGCACTCAAGAGGCAGAGGCAGGAGGATTACCACAAGTTCAAAGCCAGTCAGAACTACACAGAGAGGGACCTTATCTTAGGGTTTTATTGCTGTGAAGAGACACTATGACCAAGGCAACTCTTACAAAGGAAAACATTTAATTGGGGGCTGGCTTACAGTTTCAGAGGTTTAGTTTATTACCACCGTGGTGGGAAGCATGGCAGTGTGCAGGCAGGCAGGCATGATGTTGGAGGAAAGGGGAGTTCTACATCTTGATCCACAGACAGCCTAAAGAGATTGTGGTCATCAGGCAGCCAGGAAGATGCCCTGATTCCACACTGGGCAGACCTTCAGCATAGGAGACTTCAAAGCCTGCCTACACTGTGATGCACTTCCTCCAACAAGGCCACACCTACTCCAATAAGGCCACACCTCCAATAGTGCCACTCTCCATGGTCAAACGTTGAAACAACTGAATTTATGGGGGTGAAGTCTATTCAAATCACCACAGACCTTGCCTTACACACATACACACACACACACACACACTCCATATCATTGGTCTCACTAAGGGAGTCTTCAACTCTGGAAGTCTGGGCCAGGGCTTGAGAATGAAGATTTCTAGTAAGTTCCCAGGAGCTGCTGGTCCAGCTGAGTGGAGGAGGCCTAACTTTGGGAACCAAATACCCGCAGAAGGCAAACTTCTCTTGCCTGCCTCGACATTCGATTGGCATTGTTTACTTATTCAAACTCATTTAAACACCAGGCTGTGGGCCTGGAGAGATGGCTCAGTGGTTAAGAACTTCTACAGAGCCAACGTTTGATTCACAAGAACCCACATGGTGGCTTCTAACTCCGGCTCTAGGGGATCTGATGCTGCCTTCTGGCTTCTGTGGGCATCAGACACATACTGTGGTGCATAGACAAACATACAGAGAAAATACTCATACACATAAAAATATAAAATTTAAATGACAAGCTGGGTGATGGGGTCCCCAGAGTTCTGTTGGACACCTGGAATAAACAAAGGGAACAGAAAAATTTTGGTGATCACCTCCCAATCTCTGCTAGGCTCTGTAAATACAGAAAGATCATCCTTCTGTGAAAAGCCCTGTTTATGACCAAAGCCAGGCAAAAAAACAGCCAGTCCCCGTCAGTGGTAACCTCCTGTCATATTGTTGGTCTGTGGAAAAGGACAGCTGCCCTTCTTTATTCAGCATCCTGATCCCGCCTTGATTTAGTCTTAGAGCCAGTTCAGCCATTACGTTCTCAAAACCGTCTTTCCTGCCTGTATTATTTTCTTTCTTGGGCTTTCCAGGCCCCAGTCAATAGTGACTGTGAAATGCCTTGTGCAACAGACTAAGAACAAGGGTATACCCTGAGGCTGGACATCAAACTGCCAATCCCAGCCCATGGATCTTCGACCAGTTAGGCCCAGGATGCGCCGCCACGATCACAGAGCACTGAGGGTGAGTCCATAGATCTGGAATCTGGGATCTAGTCCCAGTCAAGGAATCCGAAGTCATCTTAAGGACTAGTGTGGGTCCAGATGCGGGAACTCAAAGGCCCTGAAGAGGCATGGTCAGGCTCTTGGCGCCAGGTCAGTTACGTGTCTTAGACGCCATCACGTACTGGGGTGTGGGCACGTGACAGCACGCCGGAGCTATCTCTGGCATCCATAGGGACATATTCATGGATGGCTACGTCATTGCGCGGCCTGGATCCTTGAGGCGCTGGAACCTAACCTGCTTGGCGGTGCTACAGTTGCTGCTTCCGCGGCCAAATTTAGGTGAGACAGGCACCTCCTTCTCTGTTGTCCTTTCTTTCTGGGTCCTCTCCCCTCCAGTCTTGCTCAGGTTGGCTATTCCTTTCTGCCACCTGAAACTTCTGTGTGCCATCCCCACCTCGCTGTCACCTCTCTTCTACCACTCCTAAGTTCCTCAGGCCACAACTGCGCCCTTGTGGCCTCCTGGAGACAACAGGCCTGGGGAGCATCCCTGGCCTCCCTCCGCAGCCGGGCGCCTTCTGCCTATCGTGTTGTCTCCATCCTCTCAAAAGGATGATATTCTAAACGTTGGCTTCTTTCCATCTAGCAGAGGCTGTCACGGAAAGAAGCCTTGAGGGCTGTCTTTTCATAGTCCCCTGCCCCGCAGCCACCAGAGATCCCTCCAAATCTGACTGCCAAAGAGAGTGTGCTTCCTGAGCGGGGTGGGACTGGAGCAGGGCCCTCCCCATGCTGAGAGGCGGGGCTTACATCAGTCAAGCTCCAATACCAGCCCGAGGTGTGAGGTGTGCACCGCCTTTCCCCTGCCATCCCTCCCAGGGCCAGCTTTCCCCAAGAGTCATTAGCATTGCGTGTTTCCCTCCGGTACGTTTATTTCCCATGTAATCCTCAGCCCATTCCTGACGTGTTCTTCCCCTTACTGTTCCTGGTTTTGTTTGTTTGACTTCTCTCTCCTTTTTTTTTTTTAATTTCCCGTGGCTTCTCCCGTAGCCCCTTTCTTTCCCCCTTTTTTCTTCTTTCATTGGTGGTGTTGGGGAGGAGGGGATAAGGTCTCATGAGCCCTAGGGTAGCCTTGATGTCCTGAACCTCTTGTCTCCACCTCCTTAGTTTTGGGATTACACACACACACACACACACACATACACACACGCACGCAAACACACACACCCCTCTCCTCAGTACTCACATCAGGCCACCCCGTCTCTGCTCATCTCTGATGTAAGGGTGTTTCTGAAGGTGCTGTTTGATTCCTTGCCTCTTCCCTCTTCTTTGCTCCCTGGATGAATTCAGTTACCCCGGGAAAACTGAGCTACCCCACCCCCGCACATCATCTTTCTCCTCCACCACGGATGTTGGTTTTGTCCTCCAGAGTCTCTGGAATATATTTGTGTTTCTTCCCGGAGGGATTTTTTTTTAATAAATATTTATTTTGTTTCTCTCCTCTTTGAGACGTTTCCTGGTGTTCTCTCCTCTCGGCTGTCTCTTCCACCTGCCACATCTTCTGGATTCACCTGCTGCCTCTGGCCCAGGCCCCGCCCCATCTCATATGGTGGGCTGGGCAACACATGTCTCCAGATAGGCCCTTGCACAGTTGTTTCCCAGTCTGTGACTTCAGACTGGGGAACAGTATGAGACTAAGTACTCTTCAATGAATGAGTTGATGATGATGACAGTGACGACACACCCCTTTACTGCTATCCTGCCACAAGTTCCTGCTTCACGGCTGTCCTCCTTTTCTCTTCAGGTGACAATGAGGACCACAGGAAACCAGGTGGGTCAATGGGCCTCGTGGCAGGGAAAGTTTCAGTTCTGGTAAAAATATGTTCTCAACGTCTCTGCCTAAAAAGCACCTCTGGCTTGGTGAGAACAGCACATGTAGCTGCCAGGACACAACCCTGCTGTTTGGAACAAAGGATGCCTGGGTCTTCCATGGGAATGTAGAGCCACTTTGAACTCAGCTCAGGCGTGGCGCCTTTCCCACAGTTGCAGAACAAGCCTCCTGGGCCATTGTCTCAAGAGCCCAGCTCCCAGGGCTTCCTGTCTTTTTGCATGGTTGGGGTCATAGGAGTGGGTTGCCTTGGGCTGTTAGGCTCCTGTAAGGTTCACTATTGACTACGAGGTTGATTTACTACGTTCTTGCTTCTGTCCAAGCCTCGCCCCTTTCAATTTTCCCTCTGTAATTCAGTCTCATTTAAAGGGGGTGCGCACGCATGTACGTGCAAATGCATGTGGAGACCAAAAGTCAAACTCAGTTGTTGTTGCTCACATGCTGGCCACTCGGTTTCTGGAGACAGAGTCTGTCGCTGGTTGGGAGGTTACTGATTAGGATAGACTGTGAGCTCCAGCCATCTGCCTGTCCCTTCTCCCTGGCCCTGGGATCACAAGTGTGTACTACCATGCCTGGGTTCACCCTGTACTGGGGATTGAACTCATGTCTTCATGCCTGCACACCGAGCACTTATCCAGCTGAGCTGTCTCCTTAGCCCCCTAAAGATGTTTATTATTTGGACATAAAATAGTTTTTTTTTTTAATTTTCTGTGCAAGACTGTCTGTATATGTGTCTGTGCCTTGTGCCAGAAGACGGTATCTAATCCTCGAGACCTAGAGTTACAAGTGATTGTCAGTCAACATGCTAGTGCTAAGAACCAAACCTGGGTCTCTGGTTAAGTGCTCTTGACCGCTGAGCAGCCTCTCCAGCTTCTCACCAGCTTTTTGAGTTAGTACACCATCAGTTTTGTTAAGACACTTCCAAATGTGTCTGTAATTTTGCTTTGTTATATTATTGCCCATAACCTACTCTTTCTTTTTATAAATATGTTTTGAGGTTTTCTGTCTCCTCTTTTTCAATTTTTTGTTTTTATTTTTATTATTTTACCTGTCTATCGGAGACAGGATCTCTATCTATAGCCCTGGCTATCCTGGAACTCCCTGTGTAGACCAGGCTGGCCTTGAACTCACAGAGATCCGCTTGTCTCTGCCTCCTGAATGCTGGGATTAAAGGCATTTGCCAAACCTTGTCAACTGGTAGACCAGTAGACAAACTAATAACTGAGAGCTGCAGACTGCTTAGGGTAAAGACCTCCCATAGAGAAGTTCATAGATATTTATTTTTTTGTCATCAAAGAAATGCAGCTGACGGTACAGCTTTTGAAGAACAGAATCCTGTGCAAGAAAGGCATTTCTTGTTTTCAAATCCCTGTTCTGTTTCTGCATTGTCTTGAGGTTGGGCAGAAGTGTCCCTCTGTGACTCTCCAATCTCCAGCTGAAAGGTCTCTCTGTCTCTTTATGTCTCTTTATGTCTCTTTATATCTTATCTCTGTAACTGTCATTGTTCGTTCGGTTCAGTAGCATCCTTGGGGGCCACTATTCTCTCCCTGACAGTCTTTTCTATTTGAAATGGGAAGAATCCTCTGATGTTACAGCCTTGGCGACTTGACCCCAAGGGTGACGTGTTCCTGATCATTCTGATTTTCCTCTCTGTGGACTCTGTACTCTCTTGCATTGCCTGTTCTGAAGTTTGCGGCACACCCTGGTGGCCTGACAACTTGGAGGAGAGCCACCACTGGCCCTGGGAAGTGAGCCTTCAGATAGAAAATGAACACGTGTGTGGAGGGGCCCTCATTGATCGAAGCTGGGTGGTGTCCGCGGCTCACTGCATCCAGGGGTGAGTGTGACCCGTGTACCCAGGACCTAAAGACCAAGAGCTACCTCGGGCCCATTCCACCTCCCTCAATACTAATAGGAAACCATGCAGGAGGTGGGAACAGTGACGAGTGGGAAGAGCCAGGCTCAAGATCTCACAGGATCCTCTGACTAAGTTGGGATAGGACCCCAAGCAATAGAGACTGTATCCTAAATTGGGCAACAGTAAAACCCAGCACACCCCCCACACCCCACACACACACCAGGACAATATTTATGGGTACCAACACCCACACACCTTGACTCAATGTGACTGTGAATGAGAGGGCTGTTATGTCTTTGCCCTTGAGCACCCCAGGCTATATTAGCCCAGACTGAGTGGACTTCAGAGACGGGAACGGTCCGGGAGGAGGCAGGTGCATACTTGTGCGGGAAACTGATGTCTACCAGGTGGGCTCCTGAACTCCCCGCAGCAACAAAGAATACTCAGTGATGCTGGGGAGCAGCACGCTCCACCCCAACGGCTCCTCCCGGGCCCTGAAGATTCCTGTGGGTGACATCATTATGCATCCCAAGTACTGGGGCCGGAACTTCATCAGAAGCGACGTTGCCCTTCTCTGTCTTGAAACCCCTGTCACATTCAATAAGTACGTGCAGCCCATCTGTCTCCCAGAGCACAACTTCAACTTCAAGGTCGGGATGAGGTGCTGGGTGACTGGCTGGGGCCAGGCTAAGCAGCACTCCTCTGGTAAGTTGGATGAGGTTGGGGACGCCTCTTTGGGTCTTTGTTGTAGCCTCCCTTATGATGCCTTTGAGGAAGCTATGGCTGTGGTCTTTCCTTATGTGGTGCTCACTGTCGTGACTCACACAGCACTGCAGTAAGGCTAATACTGCTTGGGCTGGTAGGTGCAATCCTCTGCCTTTTAGAGTCACCAAGTCCTCCTCCCTCCCTTCCTCCTCACCTCCCTCCCTGGTCACTATTGAAACAGCTGCCATACTCTGAGCCCTTGGCATTGGAATGCAAGAAAGGACAGAGTGATGCAAGCAGTACAGAGGCTGACAAAGCAAGTGTCCAAGAAGCCAAGTGTAGGGATGAATGCCACCTGTAATCCAACATTAGGGAGGAGGAGCCAGGAAGTGATGGGTTCAAAGTCAGCCTCAAGTATGTAAGTTTCATACCAGCCTGGGCCATGTGAAACTGTTAAAAAAAAAAAAAAAAAAAAAAAGCAAAGGTCAGAGGATCTGCGCTGAGCTCCAAACAGATAGATGACCTGATGCCTAGACGTAGCTGTCGGCTGGGACAAAGGGAACAAATGCCATGGAAAGAGAAATCATAGGGTTACCATCCCAAGTTATAAGTGGTTGTTCTGGTACTCAGTAGCCTTCTGGATTCAGCAGCAAAACCTCCCTAGAGAAGAGGCTCCTGAACCGAGACCTTTCCTGCTGAGGGGCTTGCTATGTTGGGCCTGCACTGCAGAGAAAGACCACTGGAAGGAAGATACACAGTGCGGTAGGGTAGAGCTCCGCTGACCTGCAGGAAGGTCCACGACACTGGGCAGAGCCAGGGCTGAGTGGAGTGTAGGGTCACAGCTTATCCCTTATGCTCCCTACAGCCAAGTTGACACTGACTCCAGAGCTTTGGGAGGCTGAGGTATTCATTATAGACAACAAGAATTGTGACAGTATTTTCCACAAGAAGATCTCCTATCCCCGAGTTATCCCCCTTATCCGGAAGAACATGATCTGTACCACCAATTATAGGGAAGACGTGTGCTACGTGAGTTTCTGGGAGTATTCTGGCAACTCTTTCTCGGGAGTGAGTCCTGGGATGGGGCCTGTTCCCTGGGGCACGGTTTCTTTCCCCCTTACCGTGACTAGACTCTGCTCTCACTGTCCTTTATGACTGCTGCTGGCTGCAATTCATAGGTGTGGTGTCCAACTGAGAAACAAAGGGACCCCAGCTAGTGAGCTCCAGGAGAAATGATTCTCTCAAGCAGAATTGAGAGGGTGGGCATTGTAGGTCCTTTGGTCCCAGCAGAGCCTCCATCAGTCCTTTTGTCTTCTCCAGGGAGACCCTGGGGGGCCATTGGCTTGCGAAGTTGACGGCAGATGGATTCTGGCCGGGGTATTCTCATGGGAGAAGACCTGTGCCAAAACACCGAATCTAAATGTGTACACCCGCATCACCAAATACACCATATGGATCAAGGAGCAAGTGAGCCATGGGCCGCTGTCAGGGCCCTCCTGGCTTCTTCTCCTGCCCTGGCTGCTGCAGCTCCCAGTGAGCCCCTGACTTCCCCACCCCTTCGTCTTCCGGTTTTGCCTCTGCTGAACGGCACTAGGTAGATAACTGAGCACAGTTGCATACCCATATCCCACAGGAGTCAGAGTAGACATGCAATGGTCCCTGGAGAACTTGCATCCTGCTTTGGCCTCCTAGCAGGGAGGACTGTTGATTCTGAGCTGTCCTCCCCTTCTCCTGGTCACTCAAGCAGCATTCTGGAATTTAAGACCAAGAACAGAGATTAAACTTGTGTCAGCATGAGCTGTCTCTCTTCTCTTTTATTCTCGCCCCCCTCCCGGTTTTTGGGGGGTGATTCTGGAGGTTCAGGTAGATGGGAGGAGCCCCTAGTTTGGGGGCTCATGTTTTCTGCGTGTTTCTAGTACTGGGACGTAGGAGTAAGGGCCTGGGCTTGTGGTGTCAGCTTCCTGACTTGTATAGTGGTCACAGTGTCAGTGGGCAGAGGAAATACACCTTGTGGGCCAGCAGAGGTAGCAATCCATGGCCAGAGTTCTAGACTCAGCTGTCTAGCTAGTTAGCTTCCTTCCTTCCTTCCTTCCCTTCCTCCCTCCATTCCCCCTTCCTTCCTTTCTCGTTCTTTCCTCTCTCTAAACTGATTATCAAAAGCATGGTCCTCCCACTGTAGAGAGTTACAAAACCCCTCAAAGGCTTGATTGCCCAATCTGAGTGCTCCATGCATTTGAATTGAAAACACTTGTGGAACAAAGTTTGTGTTACGGCTGAGTGCTCCCTGCTTAGCTGAGTGCTCCCTGCTTGCCAATTGTGTCTTTCAAATCTCGTCAATACCTCCTTCAAGTTACACCTGCACAGTCTGTGGGTTTCCGAGAGCCCTACTACACAAAAAGGATTTGTCTATTCATCTTAGACTTTTGTTTTATATGGTTTGGAGAAGGGTCTACGACAACCATACTTTGGGTTTTGAATGAGTGAGTTTATTGAGCATATAACAAACAAAACTAAAATAATAAATAGTGTTAGGTAGATGGTTGGATAATAGGTAGATGATAGATAGATGACAGGTAAATAATAAATTATAGATATCAATAAATGATAGATAAATGATAGATAATTGACAACAGATAAATAATAGATAGCTGATATGGATAGATGATAGATATTTGATTGATAGATAGATAGATAGATAGATAGATAGATAGATAGATAGATACCATTGAATCAGGTGTAAGAACACCCAGCAGTAATTGACTGGGGAGCCAGGTGGTGGTGGCGCACGCCTTTAATCCCACCACTTGGGAGGCAGAGGCAGGCAGATTTCTGAGTTTGAGGCTAGCCTGGTCTACAGAGTGAGTTCCAGGACAGCCAGGACTACACAGAGAAACCCTGTCTCGAAAAAACAAAAGAAAGAAAGAAAGAAAGAAAGAAAGAAAGAAAGAAAGAAAGAAAGAAAGGAAAGGGAGAAAGAAATTGGGAAAATCCTGCTGAGTCAACTGAACTTCCTGTAGAGAGTCCCAGGCAGAGCAGATTCCCTACACTTCTCCCCCCACACACACCCCACCCCCACCCCGGTGAGGTTTCCAAGTAAGAGAACAAATAGCAACAGATAGAGAGATCACTATCAAATCCTGCATCTTCGCAGCAGCTGACAACACCTGCAGTTCCTGCTCCAGGGGATATGACACCCTCTCTGGCCTCCTTGAGTTTCAGACACACAAACAGGCAAAACTACCCATACATGCATAATTCTTTTTACATAAAATGAATTTTATGCATTTTCATCACTTGATTACAAATGTGCTTGGTTTTTATTTTACTATCTTTGTTTTATTGAACAAATACCCTCTCTCTTCTCAAAAGAAAGTCTTGAAAGATGGGGCTGGAGAGATGGCTCAGCAGTTGAGAGCACTTGCTGCTGCTGCAGAGGCCCTGGGTTTTCCTTCCTGCAACACATGGTGGTTCACAACTGTCTGTAACTTAGATTCTAGGGATGGGGGTTACTCACCCTCTTCTGGCCTCTGTGGATACAGAACACATGTGGTCCCCATATATATTTTTTTCAGGTAAACACACATAAAGTAAAATACATATTTTTAAAAGAAACTTATTTTTCACAGAGGCAGAGTTTCTCTCTTTTAAGTTCTCTCTTCACTTTCTCTCCCCTTTCTGTGTCCTTTCTGCTGTGTCGAGAGCATCCGACTATAGGAACTACCATTTTCGGCATTTTCTACCACCAATTCCTAAGGGAAAAAGTTTGATTTACTTGTTTTTGAACGTCACACAGCAAGCGCATTTCCAGTTCAGAGGCCATTTCATCCATGTTATGGGATTTTTCACAGAGCCACATACAGCCACATTCAGTGCTGGGGAGCCACTGGGCACCCGTTCTCTGAGGCAGCAGGTGGGCCCTTTCCACAGAGGCATCCCCACAGCCTCCTGTGAAGTCTGTCCTTTGCTGTCTCTATACTGTTCCTAGGGTGAAGCTTGTGTTCTCTGTACATCTGTTTTACTAAATGGTCCCCTCCAGGGATCATGTCTGTCCATCCCCCTCAGCAGCCTGTAAGAGTGTGTCACTCTGGGCCTTCAGCACCACAGGTGACAGGGGGCAGCAGAAGCGGAGTGCAATCGTGGACACTGTGAGGAACTAGGATCCTGGAAGGAAGAAGATATCTCAAGTGGAGAGGTGGGGTGGTGTCCCTAGACACCATTGATTCTGTTGAAGGATAAATACTCAAGCCTGCAGGTTGCTGCTTTCCCCAGCAGCCACACAGCCAGGACCTGCTCTCTTTTGAAAATACAGTCCCTGAGGGAAAACGGAAGTCTCCAGTTAGAGAGCAGTTGTACGCTATGCAAAGGAGTCGTGTCTCAGTTTCCATATCTCTAGGGGCTCATCAGTGGAGGCTAACATGAATTCTCCATGGGCTAACCATAAGACACTGTCACAAACCTCACCCTTGGTGCTATCAAGGCAACAAGGGTCACAGGCTCAGAGATAGACATGAGGGCATCATGAAGTCCTTTTGCTGAGAGCTGGGCTCGAGAGACATTGTAATGAAATAGGCATGGTCAGTCACAGGCTCAGCACTGAACCCCCAAAGCACCATTCCAGAATGGTTTCCCACAGCCTCCCTCCATGGCTGTGGCAACCCTTTGAGGGTGCTTCAGCAGGGTGAGCCCCTACCCTTGGGCAGAGGCCTGCCCTCTTCGATCCTAAGTAAACAACTGAGTTCTAGAATCCTTGCACCACGGAGACGCTCCATCTTGTTCTAAGGAGCGGTAAGGGCTGGACTTCTTGCCATGGCGTGTGGTTCAGTGGATCCTCAGGGTCTTCTCTCGCCTCCACTTTCTTCTGCCAGACTTAATAATCCGCCCTATGTGGAAGGTAGGACAGAGACCAGGAGGGATCTGAGAGCCTGGTGTCTACACTGGTTGTCCTCACACCTGCAGGGTCTCCACCTGTCAGTACTGGGATGGGTGCATCCTCATTAGGCTGGTAGGATGGATGTGAGCTGTGACCTTTCATGACCTGTGTGCCCCATATAGGGTGGCACCAGCATCGGTTTTCAGGGTGATCACAAACAGATGAGGGAAGAAAAAAAACAAGGAACAAACTAACATCCTTGGTATGGATGAGCTTGTCTGGGAGTCTTAGAACTTGTGACAATGACCATGCTGTCTGAGTGTCCCCTCACCCTACACGAATTCCCAGATGAGACAATTTACATCTCAGTGGTGGGTGCTGGGGGCCTCCATTTCACACAGGAAACCTGGGTCCAGCTTTAGTGCTTTGTGTGTGGTAGAACTAGGACTCAAAAAACAAAACAAAAACAACAACAAAAAAAACTCCAAAAGCAAAGAAACCGCTTTCAATAGATGCTTTGGGATTGAAATATTTGAGTGGCAGTGGATATCCAGCTTCTTCCTGAGAAAGGTAGTTTCTTTGGTAGCGGCCCTAACTTAGGTCACCTGCTGACTATACGTTTTGTGCCTGACAAGAAACTTGCTGGGTGGTAGCTGGGGACGGGGGACGGGGTACATATCCTCCAGCCTTGGATACTGCCTTCTTCCATGACAGTGTGACACCTTCTCTCCTGGACTAATGGATTGTTGAATGAGTGACCGAACCCTGAACTTCACTATACTGTTAGGCAGTAGTGATGTTTTAGTGGCGGTTAGGGTATGTGTATCATTAGGCACCAGCATCGAAGCTAGCTGCTGTGCCTCTGATGAGGGCATGGGAGTCAGCCGTGACCTTACAGGAATAGAGTCCACAAAGCCAGTAATCTTTCGGGTGGCCATCTATGAACACAAAAAAAAGTATCAGGATTCTGTTTGTAAGCGGTGGCGCCTAGCTTCTAGAATGTCAAGAGAGAGTATCAAGGTCTGAAGTGGAATCCATTTGAATCCCTGAGTGCCTGCTGCAGATGGAAGAGTGACATTGGGACAAAGTTGGTCTGCAACTCACTGCACAGGAAGTGTACAAAGAACCCATGGGGGCTGTGGAGATGGGTCAGTGGTTAAGAGAGTGCACTGTTCTTCTAGAGGACCTAGGTTTGGCTCCCAGCACCCACATCTGAGGCAGCTCCCAACTGCCTGTAACTCTAGCTCCAAAGGATCCACCTGCATTCACATGCACATGCAAACACATCGACATACACACATACACAGAGTTAAAAAAATAATAAAAATATTAAAACCAACACATCATCCTCCCTCCTTGGTGCTGATACCTGCTGTTAGCATCTCCAGACTGAATCCCATGAGTCAGTTCTGTATAAGGTTTAAAGGAAGATTGGAGTCAGTGCTATCTTGGACACAAGATCTTGAAAGAGCTCTTCTTTGAGACCCAATGATCTTACAGAGGGTGGGGAACTCTGAGGAAAGGGCCAGCCTTGCCCCCCAGAGCTGTCACTGTGGGACTGGTGAAGCTCTTTTTGCAGAACTTTTGCTCTTTCTGGGGTTGTTGCTTTATAGGAAAAGAAAAGGCAAACTTCTTAAGCCCTCCCCTAACTATCAACACTGAATGGTCCTGTCTGAGATAGACTGGAATCAGAAACAAAAAGGCCTTAGTCATTGTTGTTCTATTGCTGTGATGAAACACCATGCCCAAGGCAAGTTATGAAAGAAAGCGTTTGATTGAGGGCTTGCTTACAGTTTCAGAGGGTTAAGCTATGGTCATCATGGAGGGATGCGTGGCCACAAGAAGGCCGGCAGTAGCCGAGACTCACATTTGATCCTTGAGTAGAAGGCAGAGACTGGGCCTGGTGTGGGCTTTTGAAACCTCAAAGCTCACCCCTGGTGACACACTTCCTACAACAAGGCCACACCTCCTAATCCTTCTCAAACAGTGACTGTGGAATAGCATTCAAACATATGAGCCTATGGGGGCCATTCTCATTAAAAACCACCACAGTGTCCATAAAGAAGAAACAACAGCAGCAACAATGGATGGCCATGAGTTCACTGTTGTGTATGAGAAAGTCCAGGAATGTGGCTCTCTGGGGTAGGGGTGGGGATAGGGGAGATAGGAGACAGGCATGGGGGTGAGATGTAGACATGATCTGGACAGCAGTTGAGTAAGACAGTACTGTGTGAGGACTTAGGGGTCTATACAGTGCCTGTAACCCCCGTGGAAGGCCAGTAGTTGAAGGTAAAAACATTCTGCCCACGAGAGTCTATAATGAGTGAACACTTACCTCTGATAGTAGCAGGAGCTGGGGCATCTAAAGATTTGTCACATGGGGAAGAGGTTAGGGATGGGAGAGAACCTTCTAATGAAGGTAGCAACTGCCTGTCCTAGGAGTGGGTACTTATATAAAGCCAGGAAGCTGACAGAAGCTTGGTAGCGTTCTAGACTCCTTTGAGGACATGTTCCCACTGATCTAAAGACCTCCCCCACCAGATCCCACCTCTGTGTGAACATGTTTGCCTATGCAGGCACATGTGTTGGCTGGAGACTGACATCAAGATGTTTCTCTCAGTCACTTCTCCACCATATTTTTTGAGACAAGATCTTTCACTGAACTCAGAACTCACCACTTCAGTCATACTGGCTGCCAGGAGAGCTCCCAGGATCTACCTGTGTTGGCCTGCAAACAACTGGGGTTACAGGTGTGTCTACTGCCGCATCTGTCTGGGAATCCAAACTTAGGTCTTCACGCTTGCACAACAAGACCTGACCCATCTCCTCAACCATAAACCATATCACTTAAAGGTGTAAACACCTCTCTGTATCACTCCCTGAGGACCAACTGTCTATATGGACCTTCGGAGGGGCACACAAATTATGTCTACACCATATTGATTTCAACAAGGTAGTACCTGGTTGATGATATCTGCTAATATGTAGTTCATCCTGGATATTATCCATGGCCCCTCAACCATCCCCACCACAGTCCCCAGACCGTAGCTGTTGGGTCTGGATACTACTCTACGTTGTATGGTGTACTGCTGAGGGAAATAGACTCTGTGTCATGGCCACTTCTGATGGTGTGAAGTAGTCCGGTTCCACCTGTTTGAGGAGCTCAGTGACCACACGTGATGAAATGTCCCATGTAAAACAAGACAACAAAAGCTCCGTGCTGCACCCTCCCCAAACAACAAACCTCACTCTTACTGTGCATGATAGCACACATCTGTAATCTCAGCTCTTGGGAGATAGAGAAAGGAAAATCAGGATCACACCATCATCCTTGGTTACTTTGGCTGGCTAGCCTGGGCTACATAGACTCTGTATTTAATAAAAACAAACAAACAAACAAACAAACAAAAAAACACCAAGGTCTGGAGAGATGGTTAATTGGTTAAGAGTACTGACTGTTCTCCTAGAGGACCCAGGTTTGATTGAGAGCACCCAGGCCAAGCAGCCCACAACCATCTGTAACTCCAGTTCCAGGGAATCTGGTATCCTCTCTGTGTATGGCACACATATGATATGCAAACGTATATATACAAAAAACACTACAACATAAAAATAGAACAAAATAATATAAAGCCAATATAAAGCCAAATGACTAGTTTAGTACAAAAACTAAACATCTCAATCTTATCTCCAGTTGAATAAAATCTCCTATCCTCCTGCCCCTGTTCTTGAGGCCAGGGAGAGGCAGGCAAGCCATTCTGTTTCCTGAGTATGAGCTATGGCTGTAGTTGTACAATAAAACATCACTGAAAAAAAAAGAAAGAAAAGAAAGAAGAAAAAGAGGAAAGAGAGCGAGCAAGAGACAGAGAAAGAGAGACAAAGCCGGGCAGTGATGGCATATGCCTTTACCTGGGAGGCAGAGGCAGGTGGATCTCTGTGAATTCGAAGCCATCCTGGTCTACAGAGTTCCAGGACAGCCAGGACTACACAGAGAAACTTGGTCTCAAAAAGAAAAGAGAGAGAGAGAGAGAGAGAGAGAGAGAGAGAGAGAGAGAGAGAGAGAGAGAGAGAAAGAAAGAGTAGGAGAGATGGCTCAGTGGTTAAGAGCACCAACTGCTCTGCCAGAGGTCCTGAGTTCAATTCCCAGCAACCACATGGTGGCTCACAACCATCTGTAATGGGGTCTGATGCACTCTTCTGATGTATGTCTGAAGATAGCTGCAATGTGTACTCATATAAATAAATAAATAAATCTTTAAAAAGAAAAAAAGAAAGAAAGAAAGGCAGGAAGGAAGGAAGGGAAAGAAAGAGAGAGAGGAAGAGAGAGAGAGAGAGGG